>NW_028164325.1:107500-195000 GCF_964263955.1 Coregonus lavaretus | reverse complement strand
ACACACTCTGGACACACACATACGTCTTCCTATAAAATTGAGGATCTTGACACAGGACCTTCAAATGAGGATCATCATTTCTGATAGAATTGGGAACAAACAGACACCTCATTCCAGCACTAAGTGTCCAACAAACACAGACATCACTTCAACAACTGATAAACTCCAATGAACAAATAGACATGCAGGGCACCAATCTAGTGAGGACCAGTGGTTGCTAGGCAGTTTCTGGATCCCAGGTTCCAGAACAGCTTCTATCCCAGTTCTATCTGCCTGTTAAATCAAGCAACCTAAACTGTTTCCATCATACTTTTAGAACATGACTGAACATTTTTTTCCTTTTATAATATTTTACCACTTTGCATGTTTTATTGATGTTCTTATGAAATATTTTACTGTTTGTGTGTACGTACCACAGGAGGTTGGTTGGACCTTAGTTGGGGAGGACAGGCTTGTAATGGCTGGAGCGGATTTAGTGGAATGGTATCAAATACATCAAATACATGGTTTCCATGGTTTCCATGTGTTTGATGCCATTTAATTGGCTCCATTCCAGCCATTATTATGAGCCATCCTCCCCTCAGCAGCCTCCACTGGTATGTACTGTCCTATATGAGCTCCAACAAGGAATTACAATGTATGTATTACTTTTAATACCTGCAAATGGCAAATAAACTACTTGAACTCCTTATGAGTGTCTGCAGCCGACTAGGCTGTTGCCGTCTGACAAGATGCCATCTGACATTACAGGAATATTCTGCAAATGTTGATGAATCCACCCAAAGCAACATGCAGTCTTTCCACTAGACTCCCATTAAGTTATAGTGGGACGTTATTAGTTGACGTTAAGGTAACATACTCAGAACATACTGCACTTTTTTAATACTGTTTTAGATGTATCCTCCGTTGAAATACCAATATTATATATTTTTGTATGTCTTTTATGTTGAAAAACAAATTGTACAATTGTATATGGACATATGTTCCATAATTGTACATGGATATATTGTACTTTTCATAATAAAAAGCATGTTAATTGTCAAAAAATGTCGTTATCGATTTTACATTGTCCTCTCCCAGTCGCAGGTTGACGTTTTGTCATGGATCTTGCCCTGGAGGCAGAACTGAGCAATTTCCTCTAGATATGACAGCTGCAAAGTCAAAATTGGCTATATCGTAAACATTTGTGGAAAATAATTGTGTTGTATGGTCTTAATTTAAGGTAAGGATTAGCAGTGAGGTTAAGGTTAGCATTAAAATCAGATAGTATTGCTTTATGCCTGTGCCAGCTAGTGACCACTTTGCAGAACTGCCTCCAGGGCAAGATTCATGACAATAAATGCCAACCTGCCTCCCAGTCATCCCCTCCCTATCTCTACAAGGCTGCAGAACATGCAAGCTAGTGATGCGGGGGTTGTCTCATAACCCACAGTCCCCAGGTGGGTGGTTGGCAGGCAGGTTCAATACAGAGAAAACAATAGACTACATAAGAAAATCCATCAATGGATCATTATTGTGCAATTTACACTAAGTGGACAAAACATTAAGAACACCTGATCTTTCCATGACAGACTGAGCAGGTGAATCCAGGTGAAAGCTATGATCCCTTATTGATGTCACTTGTAGATGAAGGGGACGGGACAGGTTAAAGAAGGATGTTTAAGCCTGGAGACAATTGAGACATGGATTGTGTATGTGTGCCATTCAGAGGGTGAATGGGCAAGACAAAATATTGAAGTGCCTTTGAACGGGGTATGGTAGTAGGTGCCAGGCACACCGGTTTGTGTCAAGAACTGCAACGCTGCTGGGTTTTTCACGCTCATGGTACACCAACCAAAGGACATCCAGCCAACTTGACACAACTGTGGGAAGAATTGGCGTCAACATGGGCCAGCATCCCTGTGGAACGCTTTCAACACCTTGTAGAGTCCATGTCCCGATGAATTGAGGCTGTTCTGAGGGCAAAAGTGGGGCGGTAACTCAATATTAGGAAGGTGTTTGATATAACGTCTTTTGATACAGCATTTATTAATGTCTTTAAAGTCATCAGCTGTAGGTGAGAGAGAGGAGAAGGACACACCATGTGTTGTGTCGGTCACGGATGGGGGGCCAGAAGGTCGGCGTGCCAAGATAGATTAGGGGCCACTGTTGCTAATATTAGAAAGAGTACGTGATGGAATGGCCTGGCTAGGGTGCCAAACGATACTATGTACGGGGATCCTATTGTAGGAGATGAGTGACACTCAATAATGGTTGGCAACTGTGGGATGGAAGTAGCTCGGAGAGCATTATATAAACTGAGAGGTTTTCTATGGAAGTCATTCAGATGACAAGAGGCTACGCCCGTACCGCTTGTCATTGAATCCAGTACTGTAACCATTAAATAACAATGAATCAACTCTCCATCTAAGTGGTCGACTACTCTTTTACATCCTGAAGTACGAGATACCAGAGAAACTGGTCATAACAGTGTTGTGAATATTTAGTCCACTCAGTGTATAACCTGTAGCTACACTGTGCAGTTAGCACCTTAACAGACGGCCCCTGTCTTTATCAGCATCATAAAAGATGACAGTATTTCAACCACATCAAATATGCATCCAAGCCAAAGACTAATGACACAGGAGTGGTTTCTGATTCTACACTATAGGAACCTTTTCAAGTGGTTATGAGAGGTCATATTATTTCATATGAGTCTGCCATAAAACAAAAGGGAATGGCATGTGACTGGAGGAGATCGCCTGCCCAACATCCTCTATTCTGACCAACAGAGACAAATCCAGTCCCTTTGAACTACCTAGATCTGTCCAGCAGGGTTGCCCACTCAGTCCTCTGCTCTTCGCTGTCTCCCTTGAACCCCTGGCGATACAAATAAGGGATCATCCTAATATCCAAGGTCTTAAAGTAGGAAACATAGAAAGCATCATTTCGTTATATGCAGACGATGTGCTATTATACCTCTCAGACCCAGTAGCCTCTGTCCCTAACCTACTAGACTTAATCAATTCATTTGGCAAACTATCTGGAAATTCAATACATTACGGAAAAAGTGACCTCATGGGGCGCATTAATGCCATAAAAATGGTTTCTCTTCCCAGGTTCCCTTTGTAACCAACTTCACATATCCCCCCAGAAGAAAGGCACACGGACACCCGCACTTCAGGTTGACTCGGGTTTTATCTGCAGTAAAAGATATCAAACAGTGATGACAGGCATTGACAGGACGGTCACATCCACACGTTCACTGCTCTCAGAATATCTCTCTCAGACTGAATCCACAAAGTGATCGTATAGTATACATGCGTTGTGTTTAGAAAATAACAAAAATAAAGAAAAGCATACCAGCAGTAAAATATATCAAACAGTGATGACAGGCATTGACAGGACGGTCACAGCCTGACGTTCACTGGTTAGGTAGGACACAATATATATTTTAGATAGGAGCAACAGTAGTGAAACATACCCTCAATGTGAAGTCATATTAATCCATAAATACAGAGCACAAGTACAACCCTTTTATATAAACCTTTTAAGGTAGTAAGAAAATAAACATTCACTTAGTTTCAATAAGTCACCTGCTGGCAATAGCTAGCGTGACGTTGTAGTGTAGTGACCAACAGTGCTAGTTAGCTCATCATTAACATGGCTAGCTAAGCCAACAAAAACTTGGTTCACCTGCATGAAATAGGTCTTCAATACATTAACGGCAAAATAAATATATACACAGACACATTTGCTATTGACTTTAGGATATATGAACCAGTTTTCCAAAACACTTATGCTATACAGCTTTAAACCGTTTTTATATACAGAGGAACACGACCCTGCTCTCAGAATATCTCTCTCAGACTGAGGAGCGGGTAGACCAAATTCCCAAATAGGGGAGAGGCACTCCAAACCCACTAGTTGTTCTTTCAAAAGAAAATAGTACAAAAAATGCTAAGTCCGAAGACCTCGCGTATTACCAACCTTACTACAATGGCAGCAAATGTTTTTATGAATTCAGTAACACAAAATGAAAGGAAACTTTATTTATATCACCCCTTTTCCTGAAATGAATGGTTTCACCCACTACTCTACCGCGAACTGCACCGTTCTTTGATGTCTACATTGCACCGAGGTTGATGGAAACTTTACATTTTCACTTTGTTACACTTTATCTTTGCCAGAATCTTCCTATTTGTCTTACCTCGTCATTTTTTAAGACTTTGGACTCGGCAATCTTATCATTTGTCTGGGGTTACAAAAACCATCGTATTCGTAAAGCCCACTTGCAAAAGCCCAAGGAAAGTGGCGTCTTAGGCCTCCCCATCTTTAAGCATTATTACTGGGCAGCAAATGCCAGGGCATTAACGTCCTGCCAACTGGGTTTCCCTGATCAGTTGGACACTGTTGTCCCCCTGTGGCATTAACGTCCTGCCAACTGGGTTTCCCTGATCAGTTGGACACTGTTGTCCCCCTGTGGCATTAACGTCCTGCCAACTGGGTTTCCCTGATCAGTTGGACACTGTTGTCCCCCTGTGGCATTAACGTCCTGCCAACTGGGTTTCCCTGATCAGTTGGACACTGTTTCCCCCCTGTGGCATTACAGTTTTTCTCAATTGCTAAAACACTAAAACCCATTGGCTGAACAAAGTTCTCAGTTGCCTGGACTCATTTAGCTAATTATGCAGTCTGTTGTCAATACCTTAAACCATTTCACATGGTAAAACACAATATGCAGATCTCACTTAGACTTTTCAGCAAAACTCTAAACACGTTCTCATTCTCCAAACACATTCTGCACTCTAATGCACATGTCATCCATACTGGTAAACACAAGAGGCAACAATCAAATACAAATAGAGAACACATGTCATTGATTGAACACAACCACTCAAAATGGATTTAACCTGTTTCAAATGATGAGACACAACCAATATAAGGCAGTTCAGAGAGCAAACAGGTTGTTGAAGGTGGGAAGGAGAATGTCTGAGAATGGATAGAAGAAACAATGTGAGAGGACGAGGACGAGTGCGTATGCCAGGTGGGCGACGAGGAGGAAGAGGAGGAGGAGGAGGGCAAGAAAGAGGAAGAGGAGGACGAAGAGGAAGAGGAAGACAAAGAGTGGAAATATCTGATGAAATTCGAGCAACAGTCATAGACCATGTTCTTGTCCATGGACTGCCAATGAGGGAAGCAGGACTTAGAGTGCATCCCAATTTGAGCCGATTTTCTGTGTCCACCATAGTAAGGACATTCAGAGAAGAGAACAGGTACAGTGTACTACTGTATTTTTGTAATTGCAAATTTACTGTACTACAATATATGCAGCTGTTTCAATAGACATTTTTAAAGTTAATCACTGTATGTATTGTACTGCATGAATATGTTTTGTAACTGCACAGCTACTTTTTGTAGAATTGCAAGGCTGCCACATGCAGGTGGAAGGACAGCTATATTCACTGGGGAGCAAGAGGCCGTTATAGTTGGCATGGTCCTTCAAGATAATGCAATACGACTCAGAGAAATCCAGGAACGAGTGATACAAGACAACACACACTTCCAGGGAATCGAACAGTGTGAGCATTTCCACTATTGACCGTGTCCTCCATCGTAACAGGATGCGAATGAAACAAGTATACAGAGTACCTTTTGAGCGCAACTCACCAAGGGTGAAAGAACTGCGAGCTCAGTATGTGCAAGTAAGTGTACATTCAGAAACATTTACTGTAATCCAGATTGTCTACAGTACTAACACATACTATGTGAATGACATTACTCTTCAGTACATACAATGTATGTGAATCAGAAGTGCATACAGTAGGCCTAATTGTACTCTACAGTATAGCACTGTATCTGGACCACTTACAAAATCCTACATACAGTATATTGTATTTCTACACAGACAATATTTGACTTGGAATCCTTGGACTTACCCCATGAGTTCATCTTTGTCGATGAATCAAGGCTTCAATCTAACAAAGAGGAGAAGGAGAGGCCCGAAACATGATTGGACAGCGGGCCGTTGTTGAAGTCCCTGGTCAACGAGGTGGCGATGTCACAATCTGTGTTGCTATCGGCAACCATGGCGTTCTACATCATCATGTTACACTCGGGCCATATAACACCCGGCACCTTCTAAGATCTACTGCCAATCTAAGATATATTTTATTTGAGCAGCAGGTTCAAGAGCAGCAGGGTCAAGAGCTAAATGAGAATCCCATTCCCACCTATGTGATAGTGTGGGTTAATGTCAGTTTCCACCCAGCTGGTCAGGTAAGGGAATGGTTTAACATCAATGGGCAGTTTATGAACTTGTACCTCCCTCCATACTCGCCTTTCCTGAATCCGATTGAGGAGTTTTTCTCCTCTTGGAGATGGAAAGTGTATGATAGACAACCCTACACCAGAGTAAATCTGCTGCAAGCCATGGATTTAGCCTGTGGTGATACAGGTGAGGAATCATGTCAGGGCTGGTTACGGCACACAAGAGGCTTCTTCCCCCGTTGCCTCAGGAGGGACAATATTGCTGGTGATGTGGACGAAGTGCTCTGGCCTGACCCAGCCCAAAGACAAGAAGAAGCACATTGATCACATGTTTACTCCTTTGATTTTTGTCCCTTTTAGTATTGTATACTGTAGTACAGTGCCTTGTAGGCTGTATACTGTACAATGGACAAATTGTATGGCCCTGAACATTGTGCTTTCCATTTGTTAACAGAACTGACTGCTCAATAGATTTTGACTGGTTGCAGGTTCATGTCAACAAAGAACAAGAATTACAGTATCACAGAGACAAAGGACAAGTTTGTGAGATGCAGGGTACAGTACTGTAAAAATAGGGGTACAAGGAGGAGGAAGAACAAAAAACTAAATTGCAAAGAGCAAAGCAGAGTAGTAATTTCTGATCAATTTTGAGCTACCATGATAGAACATGTTTTCGTTCATCAAAAGACAATGACGGAAAAATATGAAATTTGTTTTGAGATTAAAAATGTACTTCTCCCTGAGAACTGTATGTTTTGAACAATGTGTTTTCTATTTTTCGGTGTATTGTTTACTGACTGCTTGAGAGTGTATATCATTTTGATCACTTTGTTTATGATTTGAGAGCAGTGTTTGATTTTGAACACAGGTAAAAACTATTTTGAGGGCGAATGTTTCATTTTGCGAGAGGAGTCAGAGGTTTTGTAAATAGTGCTTGAAGATGAGGTTTTGCGTTTAAGGTTTTCAGGAAATGGAGCAAGGTTTCAGAAATTGTGTTTTAGCAATTGAGAACACCTGTAATGCCAAACACCACACACTACAATTAAAATGTACTTTCCATAAATATGACCATTTACGTCACATTAAAGTAATCTCTTTTTCATATATCACTTCTAAACTGACAAATAAACATCAAATATACCTTTTACAAATACATCAGCATGTTTAATACATTTGTTTCAAGCAATAGAGCATATGCTTTGAATACTGGTCTGTAGGGCAAATATGCAGTTTTGTCCAAATTCTCATATCACTTTGCTCAATTTGTCACATCCAAGGCTTTTGTATGGCTGTTAAAATGTGCAGAACAGTAATCAGCTATGCCTGCCCCATATGTACGGCCCTCTTTGAGTTGTTGCTGGTGCCGCTTTACTTTCTTGACTGTGTCATGTGACCTGCGCCTCCCCTTGTCACACTCCATTGAAGCAGCATCAGCTCTCACAACTCCTCTCTGATTGCTTCCAGTGTCGCCAAAGTGCTGCCAATACACAATTAGTCCATCACATCTGATATAGCAGTGGCTCCCTCATTGAACGTGGCTAGTGCCATACTGACAATGCGGCTTTTGTGTTACGGTCCGGCACTGTTGGTCCTGTTCCTGCTTGTTTTCCTTTTCCTTTTTTCCCTTTGTGTGTCTGTCTCCCCCTGCTGTGCAGCCCAGTCAGAGGATCTAGGTCAGGGGGCGTGGCCATTCTCTCTCATGCTCAGTTACATCCAGCTGCAGCTCATTGTCACCAATCAACCAGCAGTTATCTACCCGGGCTGGACACCTCTCCAGCGCCAGTTCGTTCCTACACCACCTGTGGTAACTTGGCTCCGTACAGCAATCTCAGTTTAGTTGTTACTCTCTCAGCATTATAGTTGTTTCTGCCACGTTTGTAACCTGTCTCTCCTTCGACCAGATCCCGTCTGTTCCTGCTGCCTGCCTGCCTGCCATTCCCACGCCGCAACCTGCTCATCTGTTGTCTGATATCCTCGTCATCCAGCTCTCAGTACTACTGGCTCTCCACCCCACTCAGCTCCTACCCCGGTCTGAAGCTACTCAACCCTGAACTGTTTCTCTCTGCCAAAACACGCTGAATAAACAACATCCTAATTCACCCTCTTTTGTCCGTGTGTCCGTCTCTGCACCTGAGTCCCCCACCCAGCCTAACATTTTGCCCACGAAGACAGTTTTGGGGCGTCGCGACCATATTAGAGTTCAGACATTCATTTGCATTCTGGGTTTCTCCGTGCTACATTCTTTTGAGGACGTTATCATTTGACATCCTGTGATATACAGGTACCATTTTCTGTGCATCCTCTCAATTAAAGAATGTATGGCCTCCAAATTTTTTGCGACTGGGTGGATCTTCACCATTTTCTAGGGCTGGCTGGTACCAGCACCAATGTACACACCTATCCCATAGTTGGAATCAATCCTCTCTTGTGCCAAGAGCCATCAAAAGATCCATAAATGTCTATGATGGCATCCTCATCCTCCTTCAGCAACTCTGCTATGTCTGGGTCTATATCTGCGTATTCTAATTAGCTTTGCAGCACTCCCCATTGGCTGTTGCCCTCTCTGAATCTCTGCTACTAAAGTGGGGGGGAAAAGTACTTATTTTGATGTCTGTCGACATTACAGTCATAATTGCAGGACTAAATATCAGCATGTTACCCTATGTACATGTTAGCATATCAGCATGTTACCCTATGTAAATATTAGCATATCAGCATGTTACCCTATGTACATATTAGCATATCAGCATGTTACCCTATGTACATATTAGCATATCAGCATGTTACCCTATGTACATATTAGCATATCAGCATGTTACCCTATGTACATATTAGCATATCAGCATGTTACCCTATGTACATGTTAGCATATCAGCATGTTACCCTATGTAAATATTAGCATATCAGCATGTTACCCTATGTACATATTAGCATATCAGCATGTTACCCTATGTACATATTAGCATATCAGCATGTTACCCTATGTACATATTAGCATATCAGCATGTTACCCTATGTACATATTAGCATATCAGCATGTTACCCTATGTACATATTAGCATATCAGCATGTTACCCTATGTACATATTAGCATATCAGCATGTTACCCTATGTACATATTAGCATATCAGCATGTTACCCTATGTACATATTAGAATATCAGCATGCATTTACTTTATGTAAAGCTAATTTCTCAGTAATCACAGTTGGCTACTAAATATTATTTATACACAGCAAGTCACCTGACAATAATGGGCTACTCTCCCTTTTTATTGACCTGTCACTCTCCTGTCATGTCTCTGATATGAGCTGAGACTCAAGGAAGGAATCCCTAGGACTTTGTTTATTTTCTTTAGAGCTGCATAACCAAGTCCAAGTTTCTTGTGCTAGAAGAACCATCCTCACATTTATATAAAATGCCCCATCTCCCCTGGAGCCCTCCTGCAGCCTGGAGGAAGTGTAAACACTCCTCCTAAATGCATCACGATCACCTTCTCAGGGTGCACATTCTATCATGACAGAATTACAGAATCCCTGGTTGGTGGAGGTCTATGGTGATTTTCAGTCCAGTGTTTAGACACTTAGGGCAAATCAAATCATGTACAAGTTGGTTTCTTTGTGACATGTGGAATAAAAGCCACTGTTGGCTATCTGTCTGTCTGTCTGTCTGGTTGATCGCTGCTAGCTGTCATCTTCATCTCAACTAATGTGCGTCTCGACGCGCTGCTGCCGGCCTCCTCCTTTTCCTCCTCTACCTGTACTGCCACTGCCTGGATCGGCTGATCAGGCTCATGTTTTCTTTCATTCACTGCTTTTCTCGCATTGGCTAACTGAGATCTCCTATTTTAATTCACATACTGTAGGTATATTCTTCGAGATTTTTCTAATTTTTTCTCTCTTTACGTGGATTCTTCGCTCGAGATATTTTCAAACAAGGAAGCTCTGTGCGGCACTTCAGGCCTTTTAACCAATCAGGTTGCCGGAAAGTGCCATTAAATGTCAGTAACCAATCAGGTTGCCGGAAATTGCCATTAAAAATGTCAGTAACCAATCGGATGTCAGTAAACGCCTCCTCTTTCAGCACTACGTCACAAAGGATATAGCCATATATGGACTAGTAACGATCAGCTCCGGAAAACAAGCTGTTGAATTATATATGATTCAACATGGAGAGTTTGAAAAATAGCGGTTGAATTATATATGATTCAACATGGAGAGTTTGAAAAATTAGCGGTTGAATTATATATGATTCAACATGGAGAGTTTGAAAAATAGCGGTTGAATTATATATGATTCAACATGGAGAGTTTGAAAAATAGCGGTTGAATTATATATGATCCAACATGGAGAGTTTGAAAAATAGCTGTTGTTTTATATTTGATTCAACATGGAGAGTTTGAAAAATAGCAGTTGAATTATATATGATTCAACATGGAGAGTTTGAAAAATAGCGGTTGAATTATATATGATTCAACATGGAGAGTTTGAAAAATAGCGGTTGAATTATGTATGATTCAACATGGAGAGTTTGAAAAATAGCGGTTGAAGTTCTACATGAAACATGCTAACAAAAACGACATTTATGCTAGGTGTAGTTGACGGAGTTGGGATAAAATGATACAAATCAAGTATTTATATACATTATTGCCGATGTAATTGTACATTTTATGAAAGTATGGAAGTTATAGTTCCAAAATATCCCAAAATCGGAACATTGACAGATGGAAGCAAAATCAAAAAGTTTTGCCTGTGGTGCCTGGCCTTAATATTTTACAATTGGTTTCGATTTATAATGTCCGATTATCAAATGGGCATGAACAGGGTCAGGGGGAACAGCTCGACTAGTGAATGGGAGACTGCTTTCCTGCCTGTTCGTTTTTAGTTTTTCAATCATATGCTGTGTATACTCTGGTTATTTCACTCCAAAACCTCACCACTGTTTGAGGAGCATGCAGCCTCTCTCTGCGGGACAGGTGATATTCCGCCCAAACTCTGTATGCCATGGGCTCTACAACCCTGTTCCTGCAGCTACCCAGTGCTTCATTCGGGAAACCAGGTGGAATCTGTTTTGGATCATCAATAGTAACATGTTTTCACAAGGAAACATATTTCACTAAACTGTTGACAGCCCTTCTCTCTGCGCGCTCGAAAAATGAATGAAGGATAGAGGGGAGGAGATGGAAACGCACGGTGGTGAGATATTCTGTAGCTAACAGTAATATGTTATCCTATTAATTATGAACATATTTGTTTTCTTCCTATTACTAGACTATATTAAAATCTAATTCTGTAAACCGGAAGGCTAACTCTGTAAGCTGCCCTGCACAATCAATGAACCAACAGCATGGCCTGGGCCTATACGTTCTCTCCCAGACTCATGGATAGGAAGTGTGGAGTGTAACATAAGGTAACCAGTCCATCCAGTATGTATAATAATACAGTCATCACTCAAAGGCCATTACTAGAATGTGTTTAATTATGGAGTCAAGGCTAGACCAATTATGTACCGAAGACATCTTCAATCTTTTTTCAGTTTTTAATGTTTTTCTGCTGTGTGTAATATGCAGTAGGCTATGTATTGTATAATGGCAAAATCATTATTTTATCATTCGTTTTTTTCGGGCTTGGTCTCATATATAGCCTGTGTGTATACATAATATACAACATCCACAACAACCATGTTTTTCACTCAGTTTCAACCTGTTGAACTTCTTTCTTCTAATGGATCAATCACAGTGATGTGAGTTTTAAAAGCACGATGCTGTTTTGATAATAGGGATTTGATGTGATTTTTTTTGTTTTTGTGTGTGTGTGTGTGTGAGAGAGAGAGAGAGAGAGAGAGAGAGAGAGAGAGAGAGAGAGAGAGAGAGAGAGAGAGAGAGAGAGAGAGAGAGAGAGAGAGAGTTGGTGTACTGTGGGATTCATTAATCATTTTGGCTCATTGGACAGGTCAGAGTCTATTGAAGTTGTTTGAGTGGTTGTTGGCAATACACTGTAGATGTATGTGTTACAGATTAGAGAGTGTTCCAGAGTAGAGAGTGTTCCATGGTAGAGAGTGTTCCATGGTAGATAGTGTTCCAGAGTAGAGAGTGTTCCATGGTAGAGAGTGTTCCAGAGTAGAGAGTGTTCCAGAGTAGAGAGTGTTCCAGAATAGAGAGTGTTCCAGAGTAGAGAGTGTTCCAGAGTAGAGAGTGTTCCAGAGTAGAGAGTGTTCCATGGTAGAGAGTGTTCCAGAGTCGAGAGAGTATTCCAGAGTAGAGACCCACAGTAGCGACTGTAATTGAGGATTGACAGTGTCTGCTGTGGCAGGTGGGAAGGTGCAAGTTACCTGAGAAATATCTCTCAATGTTCTAATCTCTCAATGTTCATCTCAAAGTGCACCAAATTCATGCATTTATCTGTTGAAATGCCCTGAACCCCCATACTGGCTTTGTCTTCAAATCCTAGAAAAGCCCCTGGACAGGCCTCACTCCAGTCACAGCTACAACCACCACCACCGACTTCCACTACTGTTACCTCTGGGAGAGAGGAACTTCTACCCCTGGAGAGAGAGGAGTTGCTACCCCTGGGGAGAGAGGAGTTGCTACCCCTGGGGAGAGAGGAGTTGCTACCCCTGGGGAGAGAGGACCTGCTACCCCTGGGGAGAGAGGAGCTGTTACCCCTGGAGAGAGAGGAGCTGTTAACCCTGGGGAGAGAGGAACTGCTACCCCTGGAGAGAGAGGAGCTACTACCCCTGGGGAAAGAGGAGCTGCCACCCCTGGGGAGAGAGGAGTTGCTACCCCTGGGGAGAGAGGAGCTGCTACCCCTGGGAAGAGAGGAGCTGCTACCCCTGGAGAGAGAGGAGCTGCTACCCCTGGGGAGAGAGGAGCTGCTACCCCTGGGGAGAGAGGAGCTGATACCCCTGGGGAGAGAGGAGCTGCTACCCCTGGGGAGAGAGGAGCTGCAACCAGGAGAGACTGCGACCCTGCTTGGGAAGAGCTTAACGATTGGTGATTGTTGGGGCACGTTTGGCAGGAACCTCAGTGACGAAAACTGCTGAACTTGCTGATGTTTCACAAAATGCCATGGCCGTCTCAGTAACCAGGTCTCAACCAAATTGAAGACAACCATCAACAAAACACAAAATTATGGAATTTATTTTGGAATAATGATTAAACATCCCTCCAATAGAGTTTCAGACACTTGTAGAATGTATGCCAAGGCACATTGTAAGAGCTATAAAGAGACAGGGAGTGGGAGAGACAACAGGTAGAACCTGATATGGAAATGAGCAGAACAAACTAAAGGAACTTTCCACCACCGAATGATCATTCCAGACTCTACTTCTATTGAGAGACACATAAAAGGTAAGACGACGATTGTTATGATATTAATATAGTTGATGATATTGTTATGTGTATTCGTATAGTTGATGATATTGTTATGTGTATTAATATAGTTGATGATATTGTTATGTGTAATAATATAGTTGATGATATTGTTATGTGTATTCATATAGTTGATGATATTGTTATGTGTATTAATATAGTTGATGATATTGTTATGTGTATTCATATAGTTGATGATATTGTTATGTGTATTAATATAGTTGATGATATTGTTATGTGTATTAATATAGTTGATGATATTGTTATGTGTATTAATATAGTTGATGATATTGTTATGTGTATTCATATAGTTGATGATATGTTTTGTGGACAGTGTTATAATAGGCCTACTCTCCTTAAAATGTTTTGGATATAAATTAGATGCGTGGGGTGAAATCGTTCTGTTTCCATCTGTGTCCCCCAGGGTGATCGCTCCTACACTATCTAGAATCTAAAAGGGTTCTTTGGCTGTCCCCATAGGAGAACCCTTTGTAGAACCATTTTTGGTACTAGGTAGCACCCTTTCCACAGAGGGTTCTACATGGAAGCCAGAAGGGTTTTACCTGGAACCCAAAAGCGTTCTCCTGTGGGGACAGCCAGAGGACCCTTTTGGAACTCTTTTTTCTAAGAGTGTTCTGTATCATAGGTCTATAGACTTGTCTTCTCAAAACAGGCTTAAAACACAACAAGCAACAACATTTACTCTTTCTAATCTACTGTTAACTCTTTTCACTCAGGAAGGTATTTCGTGAGAAAGAGAGACAAATAAATACTGTGGAAAGACTAACAACAACTTACAGTTCCTCAAAACAGGTTGTGTGTGTTCATTAGTGCCCACCGTAGCAAAACGTTTGGCAACAGAAACCGTTTAGGTCACGTTGTACAGCATTTGGAGTAAACTGTTTACGCAACATTTTAAAACTGTTGGCTGCGGTGTAAACTAATGAATACGACCCAGGTAGTAGCCTACAACTCGGCTGTTGATGCCTGCCTCATGCTGAAACTTGATCTTAGCCTGAGGGGTGGACTATGATGCAAGCTAGATATACTGGTTAAAACCGATTTGTAGGTGATCAATCCTGCTACTGATAACCTATGTGAACTGATCTGAACAGGTTTAGGCTGGTCTTCTAGGATATGTAGGCTATAGCTGAGGTATAGAACTCCATCTGCATATCACTAACAAACTGCTATTATACAGTAGAACCTAGCCTACTTTACATAATATAAAATCTCTTACTTGTTGCAAAAAACCTTTCTGTACGGATCTGATCCCCCTCAGATCAATCATGTCCATTTTAGCCCTTCTGTCTACATTCTCAGATATGTTTAGAAAATAACAGATTGAAAGAAATAGTCTACTTTTAATAAATACACATTAGCCTGAGAGAGTGGAAAGGCTGAGAGGAATGTGGCCTTGTGTTGCTGCACTGTCTATAACTACCTAAACAAACAGTAACAGGAAGATGAGGTGAAAAATATCAGTCACGACTACATGTTGTTACAGGCTTTGATATTTCCATTTATATTTTGAGGTTGGACGTTAGCATGTTGGCCGCACCTCTTGGCGTCACCTCATTAGACAGTATGCTTATGCCTGTGCTGGCTTGTCATCTCTTTAGTCAGAAGGGTTCCATCTGTTATGTGATATTTAAGAGCAGCTAGTCCAGTGTTCTGGTTGGCCTTAGAGATGTTAGAAGACTGGCACCTCTTTGTAGCTCTGCTTCTTTAAGTTGATGAACAAAGTCTTCCTATCTTGTATCTCCCTGGGTTTGGTCTGGTTTGGTCTGGTTTGGTCTGGTTTGGTCTGGTTTGGTTTGGTTTGGTCTGGTTTGGTCTGGTTTGGTTTGGTCTGGTTTGGTCTGGTTTGGTTTGGTCTGGTTTGGTTTGGTGTGGTCTGGCTGGTCTGGTTTGTTTGGTCTGGTTTGGTCTGGTTTGGTTTGGTTTGGTTTGGTTTGGTCTGGTTTGGTCTGGTTTGCTCTGGTCTGGTTTGGGTTGGTGTGGTCTGGTCTGGTTTGGTCTGGTTTGCTCCACTTGTTTTTTTACTCCATATTGTAAGTTGGAGGGTTTTTATTTCAGATTTCCTCGTCTGGAGCCACTTCAATGGGAACTCATGGTGGGAGTCTTTTAGGTACCACTTTCTTGTTGCTAGTCAACATTCAGTGAATATTAGGGATTGGACGATTAAAACCGGAGGTCTGATGCGCCGTTGCAGTTTTCAAAGCACTACTGATTCGACACAACGTATCAATGCTTGTATCAAAGTAACAATACTACGTGATGATGACTGTCGAAGCTTCGGACATCACACTACCATCTGACAGCTGTCAGAAGAGCACTGACCTCTGCTGGAAGCTTTGTGTTTTTATCTATACTGAACAAAAATACACTGCTCAAAAAAATAAAGGGAACACTTAAACAACACAATGTAACTCCAAGTCAATCACACTTCTGTGAAATCAAACTGTCCACTTAGGAAGCAACACTGATTGACAATACATTTCACATACTGTTGTGCAAATGGAATAGACAACAGGTGGAAATTATAGGCAATTAGCAAGACACCCCCAATAAAGGACTGGTTTTGCAGGTGGCGATCACAGACCACTTCTCAGTTCCTATGCTTCCTGGCTGATGTTTTGGTCACTTTTGAATGCTGGCAGTGCTTTCACTCTAGTGGTAGCATGAGACGGAGTCTACAACCCACACAAGTGGCTCAGGTAGTGCAGCTCATCCAGGATGGCACATCAATGCGAGCTGTGGCAAGAAGGTTTGCTGTGTCTGTCAGCGTAGTGTCCAGAGCATGGAGGCGCTACCAGGAGACAGGCCAGTACATCAGGAGACGTGGAGGAGGCCGTAGGAGGGCAACAACCCAGCAGCAGGACTGCTTCCTCTGCCTTTGTGCAAGGAGGAGCAGGAGGAGCACTGCCAGAGCCCTGCAAAATGACCTCCAGCAGGAGGTGTCTGCTCAAACGGTCAGAAACAGACTCCATGAGGGTAGTATGAGGGCCCGACGTCCACAGGTGGGGGTTGTGCTTACAGCCCAACACTGTGCAGGACGTTTGGCATTTGCCAGAGAACACCAAGATCGGCAAATTCGCCACTGGCGCCCTGTGCTCTTCACAGATGAAAGCAGGTTCACGCTGAGCACATGTGACAGACGTGACAGAGTCTGGAGACGCTGTGGAGAACATTCTGCTGCCTGCAACATCCTCCAGCATGACCGGTTTGGCGGTGGGTCAGTCATGGTGTGGGGTGGCATTTCTTTGGGGGGCCGCACAGCCCTCCATGTGCTCGCCGGAGGTAGCCTGACTGCCATTAGGTACCGAGATGAGATCCTCAGACCCCTTGTGAGACCATATGCTGGTGCGGTTGGCCCTGGGTTCCTCCTAATGCAAGACAATGCTAGACCTCATGTGGCTGGAGTGTGTCAGCAGTTCCTGCAAGAGGAAGGCATTGATGCTATGGACTGGCCCGCCCGTTCCCCAGACCTGAATCCAATTGAGCACATCTGGGACATCATGTCTCGCTCCATCCACCAACGCCACGTTGCACCACAGACTGTCCAGGAGTTGGCGGATGCTTTAGTCCAGGTCTGGGAGGAGATACCTCAGGAGACCATCCGCCACCTCATCAGGAGCATGCCCAGGCGTTGTAGGGAGGTCATACAGGCACGTGGAGGCCACACACACTACTGAGCCTCATTTTGACTTGTTTTAAGGACATTACATCAAAGTTGGATCAGCCTGTAGTGTGGTTTTCCACTTTAATTTGAAACCAAATCCAGACCTCCATGGGTTGATAAATTTGATTTCCATTGATAATTTTTGTGTGATTTTGTTGTCAGCACATTCAACTATGTAAAGAAAAAAGTATTTAATAAGATTATTTCATTCATTCAGATCTAGGATGTGTTATTTTAGTGTTCCCTTTATTTTTTTGAGCAGTGTATAAATGCAACATGTAAAGTGTTGGTCCCATGTTTCATGAGCTGAAATAAAATATCCCAGAAATGTTCCATATGCACAAAAAACATATTTCTCTCCGATTTTGTGCACCCATTTGTTAACATCCCTGTTAGTGAGCATTTATCCGTTGCCAAGATAATCCATCCACCAGACAGGGGTAGAATATCAAGAAGCTGATTAAACAGCATGATCATTACACAGGTACACCTTGTGCTGGGGACAATAAAAGGCCACTCGAAAATGTGCAGTTTTGTCACAAAACACAATGCCACAGATGTCTCAGGTTTTGAGGGAGCGTGCCATTGGCATGCTGACTGCAGGAATGTCCACCAGAGCTGTTGCCAGAGAATTACATTGGTGTCAGAAGTGGAATGGCGGCTGTGAGGCCATCAGACTGGCCTGGACGTGTGAGTAGTCGACTTCCTGGTCGGAGGGGGCAGTGTGAGCCACATTCCAATTCCCACCAAGTGGGTTAACCCTATTGGTGCGATGCGTAGGTTGTTTGCCTTTTACACGTGCAACCTGGGTTCGCTTCCCTGCCCTGCTGTTTGCTACATTGGTGTCAGAAGTAGTATGGTGTCTGTGAGGCCATCAGAATGCACAGCCCGGATGTGTGAGGGGTCTGATTAGTCGAAGCACAGGACTTGCTTTTATAGGGGGCAGTGTGAGCCAGGTTACAATTCCCATTGCAGCTATAGGTTTAACCCTATAGACAGGTTATAATTAGTTAGTTTAACCCTATAGACAGGTTATAATTAGGTTTAGCCCTATTGCTGCGATGCTTAGGGTGTTTGCCTTTTTCGCCAGCGACCTGGGTTCACTGCCCTGCCCCACTGTTTTCTACAATATTAATATCACAGGCTACCCGACGTCCGTTGAACAAAGAGACACAACAATATGAGTGAAAGGATTTTAGGATAATATCAGTTAGTGTTCATTTAGAGTTGTCTTCTGGGTTCAGCCTTCTAGCTTCCTTTATCAATTGGGTGAAATGTAACAAATGGCATGGTCTCAAAGTTTGGAGATAACCAGGTTTAATAAGTTTAAATCACTATGACAACCATTTAATTATTTCACCAGAGCAGCAAGGGAATCTAGAGACTCAACCTTTGCAGAATCAGAATCACCTTTATTCGCCAAGTACATTTGCACATACATATGTAGGATCTTAATTTTAGCCAGTTTGCTACAGTAGGACAATATTACTGCAGCAACAGGAAATATGAATTATTATGTGAATTATAATTAATGGACATTTTTGTAGCGGTTGATACATTTTTATAAAGTGAAACTCAAGTCTGGCATTTCTAAGTGGAAATTACAAACTCCAAAAGCCTTTTAAAACCTCAAATACACTACAAGTTTTACATTTCCTGCATTGCGGGAAAGTTATTCTGCAGTGGGGGGTGATCAAATTAAGATCCTACATCTGTAGACATAATTCTACATGGTGATAGTGACAGACAACATTTAGAGACAGAATACAGACAGAAGAGTTTACACAAATGTCTGTACAACATTATACACAACTAGGAAGAGTGAGCATAGAGCTATAAGAGAATGAACAGTGGATATACAGATATACAGTACAGTGGGAATACAGTTGGTATACAGATATACAGTACAGTGGGAATACAGTTGGTATACAGATATACAGTACAGTGGGAATACAGTTGGTATACAGATATACAGTACAGTGGGTATACAGTTGGTATACAGATATACAGTACAGTGGGAATACAGTTGGTATACAGATATACAGTACAGTGGGAATACAGTTGGTATACAGATATACAGTACAGTGGGTATACAGTGGATATACAGATATACAGTGCAGTGGGAATACAGTTGATATACAGATATACAGTACAGTGGGAATACAGTTGGTATACAGATATACAGGACAGTGGGTATACAGTGGATATACAGATATACAGTGCAGTGGGAATACAGTTGATATACAGATATACAGTACAGTGGGAATACAGTTGATATACAGATATACAGTACAGTGGGAATACAGTTGGTATACAGATATACAGTACAGTGGGAATACAGTTGGTATACAGATATACAGTACAGTGGGAATACAGTTGATATACAGATATACAGTACAGTGGGAATACAGTTGGTATACAGATATACAGTACAGTGGGTATACAGTGGATATACAGATATACAGTGCAGTGGGAATACAGTTGATATACAGATATACAGTACAGTGGGAATACAGTTGATATACAGATATACAGTACAGTGGGAATACAGTTGGTATACAGATATACAGTACAGTGGGAATACAGTTGGTATACAGATATACAGTACAGTGGGAATACAGTTGGTATACAGATATACAGTACAGTGGGAATACAGTTGATATACAGTGGATGTCCACATATACAGTACCAGTATAAATATATCTAAGAGAGATGAAAAGAGTGCTAATGCAGTACAGTGCAGTTATTTAGTGTACAGTTCAGAGATGGCTTGATGTGGTGTGCAGCATAGAGTGTATAGTCCTTTAGTCTCTATGGACCAGATGGTAGTGTACAGTTCAGAGATGGCTTGATGTGGTGAGCAGCATAGAGTGTATAGTCCTTTAGTCTCTATGGACCAGATGGTAGTGTACAGTTCAGAGATGGCTTGATGTGGTGTGCAGCATAGTGTATAGTCCTTTAGTCTCTATGGGCCAGATGGTAGTGTACAGTTCAGAGAAGGCTTGATGTGGTGTGCAGCATAGAGTGCATAGTCCTTTAGTCTCTATGGGCCAGATGGTAGTGTACAGTTCAGAGAAGGCTTGATGTGGTGTGCAGCATAGAGTGTATAGTCCTTTAGTCTCTATGGACCAGATGGTAGTGTACAGTTCAGAGATGGCTTGATGTGGTGAGCAGCATAGAGTGTATAGTCCTTTAGTCTCTATGGACCAGATGGTAGTGTACAGTTCAGAGATGGCTTGATGTGGTGTGCAGCATAGAGTGTATAGTCCTTTAGTCTCTATGGGCCAGATGGTAGTGTACAGTTCAGAGATGGCTTGATATAGTGAGCAGCATAGAGTGTATAGTCCTTTAGTCTCTATGGACCAGATGGTAGTGTACAGTTCAGAGATGGCTTGATGTGGTGAGCAGCATAGAGTGTATAGTCCTTTAGTCTCTATGGACCAGATGGTAGTGTACAGTTCAGAGATGGCTTGATGTGGTGTGCAGCATAGAGTGTATAGTCCTTTAGTCTCTATGGGCCAGATGGCCAGTTGGTGAGGGCTACAGCATGGGGAAAGAAACTGTTCAGATGGGGGTCTATAACATCCAATTACATCGGTTTACAGCAGCTGACAGTTGCAACGTTATTGCTAATAATGCAAACTGCCTTGGTTTAGATAAAGACATGTTCTGTACGGATGTAGGATCTTAATTGAATCACCTTGTTACAGTAGAACTAACACTTTTCGTGTATTGGAGGGTTAAAAAGGCTTCTGAAGTTTGTAATTTCCACTTTTCCACCTTTCCCTTTTAAAAAATGACCATTCATTATAATCCACATAATAATTCAAATGTCGAGTTGCTTCAGGATTATTTTCCTGCTGTAGCAAACGGGCTCAAATGAAGATCCTACATCTGTAGCAATATACCTCTCTTTAATGTACATGGCTATATTAGGAGGACATGATTCTCTTTACACCATTGTTTTTTGACCATTTGACATATTTTATTTACTGTTGTTTAGGCTGGTTGAATGAGTTCCCTATGAGAGGCTACTTCATCTGCAAGAAAACAGGCGGCCGCACCAGTTTCCTCATATGAAATTAAAAGTAAGTGTGTAGCCTACGCAGTTACACAATGGATGTTGAAACTGTGGTGCAAATTTCTAGGCAACATTAGAAGCCGGATAAATGTGTTGATTTGAAGGTAAGACGGGCAGACTGGTACTTCTGGGCTGCATACAAACTCTTATAATGTTAAAAAGTTAGGTCGCCGTCAGACATTCAATAGACAGAGTCCGCTTGAGCTACAGAATCATTTATGGTCCTTTATCCAGTGGTGTAGTGCTATTTATTTAGGTGAGGGAGCACCAAAATAAATGTCAACAAAGTCATAATTTTGTCATATCAAAGTCTGTACAGACAGATGTAGCCTATTGAATAGCCAGCCTAACATTACAGGGCTCTCCAACCCTGTTTCTAGAGTGCTACACCTGTAGGGTTTCACTCCAACCCCATTTGTAACTAACCTGATTAATCTTAGAAACCAACTCATTATTTGAATTAGGTGCACTAATTTTGAGTTGGAATGAAAACCTACAGGATGGTTGCTCTCCAGGAACAGGATTAGAGAGCCCTGTTATAGAATATGCATAAAATGCATCCTCCAAATGCAACATCTGCATATGCCCACATATTGTCTAAAGCAGGGGTGTCAAACATACGGCCCGCGGGCCGGATCAGGCCCGCAAACGGGTTTAATCCGGCCCGCGAGATGATTAAAAATAAAAATAAATAAAAACTTGTAAAGTATAAAAATACGCTGCAATTTTTCAATAAAATAAACTGCTGTTCCAATTGCGTCCACTGGATGGCGCAATAGCAATTGTGTTAAGCAAGCAAACTGTTTATACCGGGGCAGAGCAAGTAGGTCAAGCACGTGCAGCCAATGAGCTACTTTGTTTTGCCCGCGATATTTATTACGGCTTCTACTTTTAACATTATGTGCTTTGGCACCCTCATTGCCCCAATATGTCTCTGTCAAAAAATAGAAAAGTGGACGCAGAGTGCAGAGTGTTCAAAGAAAAATTGTCATCCTATTTAATCACGGAATTGAATGGGAAAGCTGTATGTTTGGTTTGTTCAGAGCATGTTGCAGTGCTGAAAGAATATAACCTTCGTCGCCACTATGTGAGTCTTCATGCCGACAAATATGACAACTTTCAAGGACAGCGGAGATGAGAGAAGGTGAATGAACTGTTGGCGGGTCTGAAGAAACAGCAGTCTGTGTTTACTCACAGACGAGACATCAGTGACGCTGCAGTGAAAGCTAGCTACCTCATTGCTAATGAAATCGCAGTGGCTTCAAAACCATTTAGTGAGGGTGAATTTGTAAAAACATGCATGATGAAGGCAGCGGAGATTGTGTGCCCTGAAAAGCGGCAGGCTTTTGCAAATATCAGCCTGACAAGAAACACAGTTGCAGACAGGATTTCCGATCTTTCAGTGGATTTGGACAGCCAGTTGAAGCAAAAAGTAAAGTCATTTATTGCGTTGTTGGTTGCAATTGATGAAAGCACGGACATTACAGATGTTGCACAACTGGCCATTTTCATCCGCGGAGTTGATGACACATTGACAGTCACCGAGGAGTTCGTGGAGTTGGTGCCGATGACAGATACAACGACAGCAGCTGATATTTTTACCGCACTCGTCGGTGCGCTGGACAGGGTCGGAGTGGACTGGTCCCGCGCTGTCAGCCTGGCTAGAGATGGTGCGCCCTCAATGATCGGGAAAAAGCAGGCTTTGTGACAAAGTTCAGAGAGAAAGTGCAATCTGCAAATGGAGGACGTGATTTTTTGACTTTTCACTGTATTTTGCACCAGGAGGCTTTGTGTTGCAAGTCATTAAAGATGGATAACGTCATGAAGGTGGTCATCCAAACTGTTAATTTCATCCGATCCAGAAGCCTGAATCACCGTCAGTTTGACAGCCTTCTCAGAGAGAAAGACCACATCTATGGCCTGCCATACCACACTGAGGTAAGATGGTTAAGCCGAGGTGCTGTGCTGAGGCGTTTCATTGATTTACGAGAAGAAATTGAACAGTTCATGGAAGAAAAGGGCAAACCAGTGTTAGAATTTCATTCCGCAAAATGGATGCAGGACCTTGCATTTATGGTGGATGTTACAGAGCACCTGAATAACTTGAACAAACTGCTGCAAGGGCGCAACAAAGTTGTCATGTTGTTATGACAGCATACGTTCTTTCAAGTTGAAGCTGTCATTGTGGGAGACGCAACTCGCCGGTGGTGATGCAGCTCACTTCCCCTGTCTGAAAAATGTGTGCGCGACCCAACATGTGGCAGACATGAAGCGGTTCGAAGATAAAATAACGGGACTGTTAAGGGAGTTTGAGCAACGCTTTCAGATTTATGTTTATATCTTTTTATGTTGATGTGCTATTGTATTTAATTGTTTTTATTTTATTTGTATATTTAACCTATTCTTGACTCTGTGGTTCTTGCACTTGTTTGGGGAACAGGATTTCATTATTTTTATCTACATTTCTGCCTGAGAAATGACACCCTGATATAGTTATGTGATCTGTGAAACAGTTCTGTTAATCACTGAGGCATTGTGTGTTTGTGTGTTCTTTGTCCTCAGAACTTTCAAATAACTTGAGGTGTTTTATGATTAATAGTGATGTTGTGCTTTTGGACACTGTCCTCAGGCTCCAGCTTTATGTTTATATGTTTTTATGTTGATGTGCTATTGTTTTTAATTGATTTTATTTTATTTGTATATTTAACCTATTCTTGACTCTGTGGTTCTTGCACTTGTTTGGGGAACAGGATTTCATTATTTTTATCTACATTTCTGCCTGAGAAATGACACCCTGATATAGTTCTGTGATCTGTGAAACAGTTCTGTTAATCACTGAGGCATTGTGTGTTTGTGTGTTCTTTTTCTTTCGAATTTTCAAATAAACTTGACGTGTTTTATGATTAATAGTGATGTTGTGCTTGTACTATTTTGGAACACTGTCCTCAGGCTCCAGCTTTATGTTGTATGTTGATCGTATTAAAACAAAGAAAACAATCTGAAGTTGTTGTTTTTAAGTTATATATACCATGATTTTTCCGGTCCGGCCCACTTGAGAATAGATTTTCCTCCATGTGGCCCCTGAGCTAAAATGAGTTTGACACCCCTGGTCTAAAGAAATGTTTTGTTTTTTAATACCCTTAAACACTAAGTTAAGCATGCCTAATTTCAAAATAGGCCATCACTGTCAATCGTGAATGAAAAATATTGGGTGTTCACCCATAAAAGGATGAATTAATTCAAGGTTTATACAAATATGTCCATTCATTAGACAATTCCGTCATCAAAACAGTAGCCCAAACCACATGCCTCTAACATATATGGTTTAAATGTTACAGACGATTTACTCTGAGGATGTAGCCTGTTTATAGTGAATGGAATGTCATCACAGGCATGATTAAAAACTGACCACTGCTCAATAGAACTCTGTGGTGCTGCTCCGCGGCAAATGTCAACTGACAAGCTAACTAGCGGCTGCAGGTCCGTGAGTGAAAATTAATTATGAAAGAATGAGAAATGCTTTCTCTAAATGAAATCCGCTGAATACACAACTAAGTAGGGACTAAATATATATTTATTTACAAAGCAAACAGACTAAATTTCAATATCC
Organism: Coregonus lavaretus; assembly: GCF_964263955.1. Classification (NCBI taxonomy): domain Eukaryota; kingdom Metazoa; phylum Chordata; class Actinopteri; order Salmoniformes; family Salmonidae; genus Coregonus; species Coregonus lavaretus. Next base: position 170,008 of record NW_028164325.1, on the reverse strand, counting down.
ACTCTCCACGAAGACAATTTGTTCCTCTTTTCATTGTGTATTTCTGAGTCTGTGTAGTTTCTGACACTGAATCCAACTTAGGTTCCCAATATGAGGGGTTTGGAAATGGTTTATGAGGAAAATCTGTTTCATAATCAAAATTATCTAATAATTTCAATGTTCTATGATAGACATGTAGATCCCTCCGGAGCTCCCTGCAGTCCACCTGTTTAGGAGTTGGTATGAAAGTCAGTCCTCTTTCTAGAACCTCACTCTCGGCTTGGTTGAGCCTAATAGGGCATTACTGGTCAAGACCTCAAATCGGTTGTGAAGTAGTATGGACATATTGATGGAACAAGGTCACTAAACTGGTGGTTAGACAGGGTAGATCCAAGAGCAGGCCTCTGCTGTCATCTAGAGGGCGTTTCTCTGTACTGCTTGACACATGGAGACTCAATGGAGGCACAGTGCAAAGTGCTCAAAGTAAGGCCCAAACAATTGTTTGTCAGGCTGGGATCTATAAAGCAGTATGTTCTTCAATTAGATGCCAACTAATATTCATACAGGGACAATAGGTGGGGCAGGAGGAAGAATGGTGTTCCTGATTTTCAGAGGAATTCCCCTTTTTTCTTTGTAGCTTCAGATTGAGATTGTTGTTATTCTCCAATATGTTTTTCTTCAGTGTGCCACTCTGGACTCTCCAAGGGGAATACTCCCTCTATTCTCCACTAGAGAGTTTGCTGGGTATTTTTGGGTACCAAAAATACAAAAAAAAAAATTTTTTGTCTCGTTTTAGCTGAGTCCCCAGTTAGAATCCATGTGGTTCATTTAAAAGTTTCTAAAAAGATTTTAAAAGTACATTTAAAAAATGCGCTCCTGACGTTTCACCACAATAGGCTTCTTCAGACAATGGACAGAAATTAGCCAAACAAAGCCAAAGGAGAGTGATGAGCAGCAGCAGCATCATCAAACCAGCGAGGCCGCCGGCAAGCCCAACAGTGATGATGCTGCCGAGCTCCAGTTAGCTCCGTGTGCAGAGCCTACCCACCCTTCCACAAGCACCGCCAGGATAATGGCTCCACAGCCCCCTCCACCTCCGACTGTTCCTGACTATCTTGGAACAGAGGTGCCAGCCCAGATTAGCCTAGAATCCTACCGTAGCCGCAGGTTTTCTGTCCAAAAAAACTTCATTTAATAGCAACTGGTTCATAAGAAGAGAGTGTCTGGAATACTCGCTTACTGAAGATGCTGCATTGCTGAAAGTTCTGCGTGGGGTCCATCTATTGGGAGATGGCTAACTAGTCTGTTTTTTCCACTGATTCATATGGATGCCAGGTCACACATTGCCTGTAAAAGTGGGTAAAAACAGAAAAGCATATAACTGTAGCTATGTGGTCTTTACTTGGGTGTGTTTCAGCAGGGTGAGGTCAGAGAGATGCTTCCAAGTCAGTATTTTTCAGAACTCATAAAATCCTTTACACAATCTGATGGGATGAATGTTCAACCCCATTTAAATGACCATAAAGTCTATATAGCACCTTTAAGTTAAGATGTCACAGATCTGTTCATGGCAAAGCAGTTCAATTAATGATATTAATTTATTCTTAAAGAATATAACTTATAAATCATGAGCCACATCTTGAGGAGTCACCTGTGACAGTATTCATAAAGAGTAGGAGTACTGATCTGGGATCAGTTTTTCCTTTTAGATCATAATGAAACAGATTAAATGGACAGGGGGGACCTGATCCTAGATCAGCACTCCTCCTCTGGGAAACTGCATGTATGAAACCGAACACATAGTCGTAGTCTAGTTACAGCAGGTGTTTACTGCCATCTAGTTGAAGATACCAATAAAACACTTGATTATCAGGAAGGGGAGACGGTTGAGCTGAAACAGAAAGTAAACTTGTTATTTTGTAGAGCAGGGGTGTCAAACGTCCGGCCCGCGGGCCGGATTAGGCCCGCAAACGGGTTTAATCCGGCCCGCGAGATGATTTTGTAAAGTATAAAAATGAGCTGCAATTTTTCAATAAAATAAACTGCTGTTCCAATTGAGTCCACTGGATGGCGCAATAGCAATTGTGTTAAGCAAGCAAACTGTTTATACCGGGGCAGAGCAAATAGGTCAAGCAAGTGCAGCCAGTCCGGATGAGCTACTTTGTTTTGCCCGCGATATTTATTACGGCTTCTACTTTTAACATTATGTGCTTTGGCACCCTCATTGCCCCAATATGTCTCTGTCAAAAAAGAGAAAAGTGGACGCAGAGTGCAGAGTGTTCAAAGAAAAATTGTCATCCTTCTATTTATTCACAGAATTGAATGGGAAAGCTGTATGTTTGGTGTGTTCACAGCATGTTGCAGTGCTGAAAGAATATAACCTTCGTCGCCACTATGTGAGTCTTCATGCCGACAAATATGACAACTTTCAAGGACAGAGGAGAAGAGAGAAGGTGAATGAACTGTTGGCGGGTCTGAAGAAACAGCAGTCTGTGTTTACTCACAGCCGAGACATCAGTGACGCTGCAGTGAAAGCTAGCTACCTCATTGCTAATGAAATCGCAGTGGCTTGAAAAATTTGAAAAACAGTGAATTTGTAAAAAGCAGTGAATTTGTAAAAACATGCATGATGAAGGCAGCGGAGATTGTGTGCCCTGAAAAGCACCAGGCTTTTGCAAATATCAGCCTGACAAGAAACACAGTTGCAGACAGGATTTCCGATCTTTCAGTGGATTTGGACAGCCAGTTGAAGCAAAAAGTGAAGTAATTTATTGCGTTTTCGGTTGCAATTGATGATAGCACGGACATTACAGATGTTGCACAACTGGCCATTTTCATCCGCAAAGTTGATGACACATTGACCGTCACCGAGGAGTTTGTGGAGTTGGTGCCGATGACAGATACAACGACAGCAGCTGAGATTTTCACTGCACTTGTCAGCGCGCTGGACAGGGTCGGAGTGGACTGGTCCCGCGCTGTCAGCCTGGCTACAGATGGTGCGCCCTCAATGATCGGGAAAAAAGCAGGCGTTGTGACAAAGTTCAGAGAGAAAGTGCAATCTGCAAATGGAGGACGTGATTTTTGGACTTTTCACTGTATTTTGCACCAGGAGGCTTTGTGTTGCAAGTCATTAACGATGGATAATGTCATGAAGCTGGTTATTATTTTTATTATATTATTATTATATTATTATATTATATTATTATTATATTATTATTATTATATTATCCAAACTGTTAATTTCATCCGATCCAGAAGCCTGAATCAACGTCAGTTTGACAGCCTTCTCAGAGAGAAAGACCACATCTATGGCCTGCCATACCACACTGAGGTAAGATGGTTAAGCCGAGGTGCTGTGCTGAGGCGTTTCTTTGATTTACGAGAAGAAATTGAACAGTTCATGGAAGAAAAGGGCAAACCAGTGTTAGAATTTCATTCCGCAGAATGGATGCAGGACCTTGCATTTATGGTGGATGTTACAGAGCACCTGAATAACTTGAACAAACAGCTGCAAGGGAGCAACAAAGTTGCCACGCAGTATTATGACAGCATACGTTCTTTCAAGTTGAAGCTGTCATTGTGGGAGACGCAACTCGCCGGTGGTGATGCAGCTCACTTCCCCTGTCTGAAAAATGTGTGCGCGACCCAACATGTGGCAGACATGAAGCGGTTCAAATATAAAATAACGGGACTGTTAAGGGAGTTTTAGCAACGCTTTCAGATTTTTGGTGAACTGGAGAAAGACTTCAACGTTTTTTGTTCGCCATTAACCGTGAATCCCTCTGATCTGCCCGTCAGCATCCAACTTGAAATAATATACTTGCAGTGTGACTCGGATTTGAAGGGCAAATTTGCCGCAGCTGGCTTGGACACATTTTATCAGAACCTCTTGCCAGGTTACACCAACTTGACAGCCCTCGCTGCAAAACTGTTGTGCATGTTTGGAACCACATATCTTTGTGAGCAAGTTCTCTGTAATGAGCATAAATAAAACAAAGCTGCGCTCAAGGCTCACGCAAAAGCACTTGAATCACATCCTGAAGTTGGCTGCCACTCAGGATGTGACGCCTGATATTGATGCGCTGGTGAAAGCTAAAAGATGCCAGGTATCAGGAGTCAAATAAACTATGCAACCCCACTTAAAGTGCTGCATGAGACACCCTGATATAGTTCTGTGATCTGTGATATACTTCTGTGAATCACTGAGGCATTGTGTGTTTGTGTGTTGTTTGTCCTCAGAATTTCAAATAGCTTGAGGTGTTTTATGATTAATAGTGATGTTGTGCTTTTTGACATACTGTCCTCAGGCTCCAGCTTTATGTTTATATGTTTTTATGTTGATGTGCTATTGTTTTTAATTGTTTTTATTTTATTTGTATATTTAACCTATTCTTGACTCTGTGGTTCTTGCACTTGTTTGGGGAACAGGATTTCATTATTTGTATCTACATTTCTGCCTGAGAAATGACACCCTGATATAGTTCTGTGATCTGTGAAACAGTTCTGTGAATCACTGAGGCATTGTTTGTTTGTGTGTTCTTTTTCTTTAGAATTTTCAAATAAACTTGAGGTGTTTTATGATTAATAGTGATGTTGTGCTTGTACTATTTTGGACACACTGTCCTCAGGCTCCAGCTTTATGTTTTATGTTGATAGTATTAAAACAAGTTATATATACCATGATTTTACCGGTCCGGCCCACTTGGGAATAGATTTTCCTCCATGTGGCCCCTGAGCTAAAATGAGTTTGACACCCCTGTTGTACAGGATCCATTTTGAGACAACAGGGCAGAAAACACGATATGGAGAGAACTAAAAAAATAAAGTGAGTATTTCTAAGTATTTCTGAACAATAATCTATTCTAATGGACAGAGTAAGAGAATGAATACCTGGAATGAGATAGTACTAGTTAGTAGAACTGCTGCTTGAGTTTAGTTGCTGACAGACAGCAGTTTTCAAAGTGTTATCACATGTTATCGGTCAAACGTCTGGTAAAGATGGTGGAGGAGCTTTTAAATGATAGGGTTTTATGTTTATCTCAGGGTTTCTCAATCCTTTTGTTCTTGCCCAGCATTTACACACCTGATTCAACTAATCATCAGATATTTGAAGACAGTTTAATATTTGAGGCATACAAATGAACATTCTCAAATTTAAACCTTTTGGATTTGTAGGCCTGTTTACAATTATTATAGGCCTACAGTAATTCACATTTTGGATGGAAAAAAGCACAGCTAAACCTGGTGGACATTTAATTTAATGACCAATGGAATGCTCTAAAACATTCAAACTCTGCTCAACCGGGGAGCAGGTCAATGCAAAACTAATTTACCCAGTCACCGCTATAACTTTATTTCCTTATTTGAAATTGAAAGTGACTTTGTAGCCTACGCAGTTACAAAATGTCTGTTCAAACTGTGGCGCATATGGAACATTAGAACAGTGGTGGAAAAAGTAAAGATACCTTAATAGAAAATGACTCAAGTAAAAGTGAAAGTCACCCAGTAAAATACTACTTGAGTAAAAGTCTAAAAGTATTTGATTTTAAATATACTTAAGTATCAAAAGTAAATGTAATTGCTAAAGTAAAGTAGGAATAATTAAAATTACAATTACTTATATGAAGCAAACCAGACGGCACAATTTTCCTGTTATTTTCATTTACGGATAGCCAGGGTCACATTCCAACACTCAGACATCATTTAAAAAAAGCATTTGTGACCAGGGATGACCAGCGATGTTCTCTTGATAAGTGTGAATTGGACCATTTTCTGAATGTAACAAGTACTTTTGGGTGTCAGGGAAAATGTATGGAGTAAAAAGTACATCATTTTCTTTATGAATGTAGTGAAGTAAAAGTAAAAGTTGTTAAAAATATTAATAGTAAAGTACAGATACCCCCAAAAAAACGACCTAAGTAGTACTTTAAAGTATTTTTACTTAAGTACTTTACACCACTGCATTAGAAGACGGATAAATGTGTTGATTTTGAAAGAAAGACGGGCAGATTCTGCTAGGTAGGCTACAAACTATTATAAAGTTAGGTCGTCATCACAGTAGGTTTGAGCTACAGTATGATGACTTACCAACCTGATGGTCTCCATTGGAAATGTTGTGGAAAATGTTGTACACTCAGTGTATTAAAATATGTAACATAAACAACAAATGATATGCTCAGATACACAAAATACATCTGGTTTCAGATCTAGAAGATTCTCCTCTTCAATAGTAATATCATCAATTCTGACCAGTAACTTACCTGGGGTCAAAGGTCCCTGATTTATCACTAAAATGTATAGGATGATCCATAGAGATGTCACTCTTCATGGACAGATGACTGGGTACTGGAGAGACTGATCTCAGAGTTTGGTTGGAGATTCTGGAAAACATAATAAATCACCATGTAACTACATTTTAAAATATATCAAAATTATATTTCAATAGATAAAATACATTACATAAAGCATTAAAATATATGCCATTACATAAATCAACAAACATGCAGTTCTAATTAAAAATAAAAATAGTTATATAGATATATATATATATATATAGAGGTGAAAGCATTGGAAATGCTTTTGGCGGTTAATCTGCTTCTGTTTTGTGGGTGGCACTGTGTGCTGTTTTCGATGGATGGGTCCTGGCCTCTCGGGGCCTTAGGGATACGGAGGGACGTGGGTGGGATGCTGATCACTGGGAAGACGGCTCAACTTGGGATGGGGAGGGGCTTTAGCGGGGGAATTAGTGGAGAACAATTGAAGGGTTACTCCGTAGCAATGCAAATATCACGGTACAGCTATATGGACACTCAATCATTACGCTATTTTTTTATTGGTAAATTTACAAACATATATAATGATAAATAGACTTGAAACTTGTATCTCATTATGGTGTATGATGAAATAAGTATAGCCAGTTATAATTGTAATGGCTTAGCTGATAATAACAAAAGAAGAACAATATTTACATGGCTCAAAGAGAAAGAATATAATATCTATTGTATACAGGAAACTCATTCAACAATTCGAGATGAAGTAGCGTGGAAAAAAGAATGGAGGGGGGGGGGGGGGGAATATACTTCTCCCATGGGCAAAGAAATTCAAAAGGGGTGATGATATTAATTAATAGTAATTTCGATCCGAATGTGCAAATTGTACAAATAGATACACAAGGTAGATGGATTATTTTAAATATGTTATTGGACCATAAACAGATATGGCTCATTAACCTTTACGGACCAAATAATGATGATCCACAATTCTTTGACTATATATAATAAATTATCAAGCCTGCAAGCAACTCAAGACAATATTATTATGGTGGGGGATTATAATACTGTTTTAAATAGCTCAATGGACCGTAAAGGAAATCACACCACAAACAATCACCCACATGCTCTTAAGGAAATTGTGAATGTCATGGATACATTAGAACTAGTAGATATATGGAGGCTTAAATATACTGATCTAGTGAGATATACATGGCGGAGACTGAATCAAGCTAGTCGTCTTGACTTCTTTCTTATCTCATTCTCGTTGGCACCAAAAGTAAAAAAAGTGTTGATAGGGGACAGAATGCGGTCGGACCATCATATAATAGGCATATACATTACTCTTACTGAATTTCCACGTGGGCGAGGATATTGGAAATTTAATCAAAGCCTATTGGATGATAATTTATATATAATTAGAACAAAGGAATTTATAACTTACTTTTTCCAACATAACATAGGTACAGCGAATCCCCTTATTGTATGGGACACCTTTAAATGTGCCTTTAGAGGCCATGCAATTCAGTACTCATCTCGAAAACAAAAGCAATTTAGGTCAAAAGAGTTTATACTAAGAAAGGAAATAGAAAGTCTAACAGAACAGATAGATGGCAATAAAAACTGTAACATAGAGGCTCAGAATAAATTAGAGGAAAAACTAAAAGAAATGGAGAAACTTATTCAAGAAAGATCAAGTGTAATATATTATAAAAATAAAGCAAACTGGATGGAATATGGGGAAAAATGCACAAAATTATTTTTTAATCTTCAACATAGGAATGCTACCAAAAAGAACTTAATGAAACTGGTTACAATTGACGCAGTCACCCATAATTCACCAAATGATATTTTGAAGGAAGAAACAAAGTACTTTAAGCATATGTTTTCTTTTCAGTCGCCTCCATCTCCTCTAACTGAAGCTAATTGTAGAGATTTTTTTTCTCTTGATAATGTCAAATTAACAGCCACACAGAAAGACTCATGTGAAGGTGAAATTACAGAGGAGGAACTTCTGGATGTAATTAAAGACTTTAAGTCTGGGAAAACTCCAGGGTTGGATGGCATACCAGTCGAGGTATACCAAACCTTTTTTGATATACTAAGAGGACCGTTATTAGCATGTTTTAACCACTCCTATGTAAATGGTAGATTATCTGACACTCAAGAAGAAGGTCTGATCTCATTATTACTGAAACAGGATACAAGTGGAAAATATAAAGATCCAGTCCATTTACAAAATTGGAGGCCCCTTACACTTCAGTGTTGTGATGCAAAAATCCTAGCAAAATGTATAGCGCATAGAATTAATAAGGTATTGTCGGATATTATTCATTCTAATCAGACAGGTTTTTTACATGGAAGATACATTGGAGATAATATAAGGCAAGTATTGGAAACAATAGAACACTATGGAAAATATGGGAAACCAGGCCTGCTATTCATAGCACACTTCGAAAAGGCATTTGATAAAGTTCGACTGGGGTTTATATATAAATGCCTGGAGCATTTCAATTTTGGAGAATCTCTTATAAAATGGGTCAAAATCATGTATAGTAAAAAAAAAAAGTAAATAATGGCTATTTCTCAGAAAGTTTTAAACTGTCAAGAGGAGTGAAACAAGGTTGTCCACTATCGGCATATCTATTTATTGTGGCCATCGAGATGTTAGCTATTAAAATCAGATCCAATAATAATATCAGAGGATTAGAAATACAGGGCTTAAAAACAAAGGTGTCATTGTACGCTGATGATTCATGTTTTCTTTTAAATCCACAACTAGAATCCCTCCACAGCCTCATAGTGGATCTAGATACATTTTCTAACCTCTCTGGATTACAACCAAATTATGACAAATGTACTATATTACGTATTGGATCACTAAAAAATACAATTTTTACATTACCATGTATTTTGCCAATAAAATGGTCTGATGGTGATGTGGATATACTCGGAATACCTATCCCAAAGGAAATAAATGATCTCACTTCAATACATTTTAATAGAAAGTTAGCAAAAATAGATAAGATCTTAATACCATGGAAAGGAAAATACCTGTCAATTTGTGGAAAAATCACCCTGATTAACTCTTTAGTATTATCCCAGTTTACCTATTTGCTTATGGTCTTGCCTACGCCTAGCGAACAGTTTTTTTAAATTGTATGAGAAAAAAATAATCAATTTTATTTGGAACGGCAAGCCAGACAAAATTAAAATAGCATATTTATATAATGAATATGAATTCGGAGGACAGAAATTATTAAATATTAAAGCATTAGACCTATCACTAAAAGCTTCAGTCATACAAAAGTTATACTTAAATCCGAACTGGTTCTCAAGCAAATTAGTAAGATTGTCTCACCCAATGTTCAAGAAAGGCCTTTTTCCCTTTATTCAGATTACAACCTCTCACTTTCAGTTATTTGAAAAGGAAATCATCTCCCAAATGTCACTATTTCTAAAACAAGCCATAGAAAGTTGGTTGCAATTTCAATTTAATCCTCCAGAAACAACAGAACAAATAATGCAACAAATATTGTGGTTAAATTCAGATATACTAATTGACAAAAAACCTTTATTTTTTGACAGAATGTTTAAAAAAGGTATAATCTTCGTAAATGATATCATCGGTAGGACTGGTGGAGTTATGACGCACATGCAGCTAACAAAAACATATGGAAATGTCTGCTCTACCCAAAATTACAACCAAATAATTGCAGCCTTACCGCAAAAGTGGAAGAGGAAAGTGGAAGGGGGAGAAAGTAAGGAACTTGTCTGTCGGCCTTGCATTAAAGAACATAATTGGTTAAAGAAAACTGTGATAAATAAAAAAGTATATCAGTTTCACTTAAGGACCAAAGGATTGACAGCCGTCCCATATAGATTGCAAAATAGTTGGGAAGAGATCTTTGACGTACCGATCCCATGGCATAGTGGTTATGAACTGACACGCAAAACGACACCGGATTCAAAAATTAGAATCTTTCAATTTCAATTATTATATAAAATTCTTGCTACCAATAGAATGTTATTTATATGGGGGATACAATCTTCCCAGCTCTGCAGATTTTGCTGTGAAGAGACAGAATCATTAGATCATTTGTTTTGGTTCTGTCCATTTGTAGCTTGTTTTTGGACACAGGTCCAGGAATGGCTAAAGGATTGCAATATTTACCTGGAACTAACCTTGCAGATAGCATTACTGGGTGATCTGAAAAGTCATAGTCAATCAATCAATAATATAATAATACTTTTAGCAAAAATGTTTATTTTTAATTCACAATCTGTAGAAGCAATGAGAATAGAAAGGTTCAGAACTTTTGTAAAACATCACAGTACGGTTGAAATATATATGGCAAATAGAAATCCTATATGGATGGTGTTAAGAGATAGATGGAAGGTATTGAATAGAGTTGAAGGATGGGACTAATAACAAATAACAACAAATAATAACAAAGATAGCTAATAATGTAAGCATACTGTGTCCATAATAAGTATATAGGTTGTATGTTGGGAGCTTTTGGGAAAGAGCACAGTTAGAAAGTTATGGCATATAGAAGCAAACCGGATGGACATCATGAAAATGATCGGAGAGGTTGAGAGTAGAAGAAGTTCAGGAGCAAAAAAAATTACAATTAAAAAAAAAAAATATATATATATATATATATATATATATATATATATATATATATATATATATATATATATATATATAAAATAGAATTATTGTAAAATTAACTCTGTCCATAAGGTGTAGATAGTAGGTATAGACCGGAAGTAGAGGGCTGGGCATTGTTGTTCACTAATTTACTCCAAGTAGGGAAAGGATGGTGGGGTTGAAAAGTAATAAAGGGGAGTATATATATAAAAAAAAAGATTTAAAAAAACATGGGGGATTGGAAGTGATGCAGACAATTACATTGATAGAAGATACAATCGATCTGCAATATTAAGCTGATCCATTAAAAAAAATTAAAACTAAAAATACAAAAAACAAAAAAACAAAACAAAAGGAAAACAAAAAAAAAGAACCCTTAAGAGAATGAAAACATATTTCCAGTAGTATTGTTAGTTAGTCAATACTGGGGCCCTGCACAAAAAATGTCACAGGAACTCATAAAAAGTAAAACTGTCCAAAAGTAAGTTATGTATATGGCTCTAATTTTGACATTTTCCTGTCCATCATATTCAAGATTTGGAGAGCTGCCTTTCCTGTCTGTTCAAACTTTGTTAATCTTTTACCTTCTGATTTACCAACAGATTGAGAATGGGAAGACTGCGGCTACAGATATTGTTTATGGTGGTAACGATCACCATTTTGTTTTTGTCAGTAAGTTCTAAAGCACTTTTTATATTCTTGATCTTATAAATGATTATAAGACATATAAATACAAGTACTGTAAGATGCTTGAAATCATTAAAAAGCTTAGGCTCCATTAAGGTCTAATCTAATTTAAAATGCCATTTTAATTTGCCTTTGTTCAGTCAGATTACTTTTTATTGCTCAGGTTTTGGTCAAAATAATGATTCATGGAATTATTAGTTATTGATCATTCAAAGAGTTACTTGTTAACTTGACAGCCTGTTCCCCAGCTTTACACTGCTACATTCAATGTTTCTCCAAGATGAAATTATACACCATCGTTGAGCATGCAGTTCAACATTTGCATCTTTTGGACAAACATCAAATATAGCAGAGTTCATGAGATCATATTTTAAATGTAATAAGGGCTACCATGTCTTTCTATTTCAGGTGTGTCGAGACAACCATTGCCAATTGAATATTCTTTCACATTACCTTAAAGTCAACCACACTACCTTTACCACTGATACTCCATATGTTACCACTCATACCCCATATATTACCATTCAAACTCCACATGTTGATATTTGTAATGGAATCACCAACAGGACATTTACGCCAACCAATGACTCCTTAATAAGTACAGAGGAATGGGAATCTCTGGTCACAAAGCTACAATGGTCATTACCGCCTGTTGACCTCTTATCCACAGATGAGGCCACAAACCCCACTAAGTGCTCATTCTCTGTTGTCAACCCCAATTCAAACCACACAGTTGGAGGGTTTATAGATGTCATTTTGATAGCTAGAGATACTAAAAACAGGATCAAAACCTATGGAGGGGACTTTTTTCAGGCCAAGTTGTTTAACGCAGAACTTAAGGCCAGTACTTATGGAGCTGTAACAGACCACTTTAATGGCACCTACACTGCCCGCCTGGCCCTGCTTTGGCCCGGACCTGCCAAGGTGTCCATCCGCCTAGTGCACTCCAGTGAGGCCGTGCAGGTACTGTGCAGGCAAAGGGAACAGGACCCAGATAAGGTCTACTTCCAAGGCTACTTTGAGGATGGTGGCAAGCAGGAAACAACGATGTGCAATGCCCAGAGAAGTCCTAGGCTGGTGGGGAACAGCTCGCAGTGTTGCTGTGAGTACAGAGAGCCAGTCACCGGAGAGTCCTGGTTCTGTCGTCGGCCATCTTCCCTGCCCTGCCATGCTTTGACCTACCACAGCATGGGTGGTTACCAGGCAGTACTCTCCAAGTTGGAGACAACTCTTCTTAAGAGGTAGATATCTTTCAATCGGGTGTCAAATATGCAGGTTGGGGGTCATTGTTTACCCACCATCTGATTTAATGTGGCCCCTCTTGTTATCCAAACACAATCCTATCCTATTATTTGAAAATATTTTATGTTGGGGAAAGAGGAACTCACATAACATTGGTGAAATGACAATTCATGCTGTTCAGGAAAATAAAGTAAATTGCTGTAGACCCAATGTTAGCAGATATGTGTACAAACCATGACTGCACTGCATCCTGTTCCATCACTTAATGGTAGTGTCTCCAAATTATTGATTGTTGTTCTTCACACTCAAATAATATTTCATTTTTTGCAGATTCACAAACATTATTGTACCATATGATAATTCAGTTGTACATGTCCAGCAACAAGGCAATGAAACCCGTAAGTCCCTACAACATATTCCTCATTTCCCTCCTGTTACTGTAATACCATTACACAGAATACAGCAGTACCTTGCATTACTGTAATACCACTACACAGAATACAGCAGTACCTTGCATTACTGTAATACCATTACACAGAATACAGCAGTACCTTGCATTACTGTAATACCATTACACAGAATACAGCAGTACCTTGGGTTACTGTAATACCATTACACAGAATACAGCAGTACCTTGCATTACTGTAATACCATTACACAGAATACAGCAGTACCTTGCATTACTGTAATACCATTACACAGAATACAGCAGTACCTTGCATTACTGTAATACCATTACACAGAATACAGCAGTACCTTGCATTACTGTAATACCATTACACAGAATACAGCAGTTCCTTGGGTTACTGTAATACCACTACACAGAATACAGCAGTACCTTGCATTACTGTAATACCATTACACAGAATACAGCAGTACCTTGGGTTATTGTAATACCACTACACAGAATACAGCAGTACCTTGCATTACTGTAATACCATTACACAGAATACAGCAGTTCCTTGGGTTATTGTAATACCACTACACAGAATACAGCAGTACCTTGCATTACTGTAATACCATTACACAGAATACAGCAGTTCCTTGGGTTATTGTAATACCACTGCACAGAATACAGCAGTACCTTGCTACCTACATAAGTCACAATCTTTAAACAAGTCATATCCTTTGTTATCTGGTTTAAACCTGGCTTGTTATCAACTTGCAAACTGGTGTCATTATCACAAATCAGCGTCCTCTACCTCGACTAACCTGTATCCCCGTACATTGACTCGGTACCCCCTGTATATTTGATTTTTTATTTTATTTTATTTAGTAAATATTTTCTTAACTTTTTCATGCATTGTTGGTTAAGGGCTTGTAAGTAAGCATTTCACGGTATTCGGCACGTGAAAATAACATTTTATTTCATGCTAGCGATGCAGATTCGGCTCAGATGATCTAACAATGATTTCTCTCTCTCTAGGTCCAAACACAAAATGCCGTCCTGGTTTGCACACCCCAGTACCGTCTGGATTCTACCTCCAGGATCGCTGGACGTCCATGGTGTGTGACTCAAAATCATTTCCCTCAGCTAAACTGATATCTGGATGCCTGAAGGACAAACAGATCCTTATGATGGGTGACTCCACTCTCCGTCAATGGTTGGAGTACCTGGAGAACACTGTGCCAACACTGAAACGCCTGAACCTTCACACATCAAGCAAATCGGGCCCCTTTGAGGCAGTCGACACCCAGTCCAACACCCGTATCATCTGGCGGGCCCATGGGATACCTATACGGACGAGCAAGACCCCCTGGGCTGACCTCCACTACATCGCCAGGGAGGTGGAGGGTCTGGCAGGGGGTGCACACTCTGTAGTCGTCTTCACCATCTGGGCTCATTTCACCACGTACCCACTGGCTGTGTATGCACACCGTCTGGTCGTCATCCGTAGGGCTGTGGCGTCGCTGCTAAGACGATCTCCCACTACTCTGGTAGTGATCAAATCAGCCAACACAGGCTACAAGGATGTGTACGGCAGCGACTGGCTCTCCTGGCAGCTCGACATGGCTCTAAGGGAAATATTCAGGGACTTGCCCGTGGTCCTCATTGACGTTTGGCAGATGACCTCCTGCCACTATTCTCCGGATAACATTCACCCGCCCCCCGTGGTGATCCAAAATGAAGTGGACCTCTTCCTGTCCTTTGTTTGTCCGCAGTGAGAAAAGAGAAGCATTCAAAAGGGATTGCCTGTAAAATCAACTGCATAGAACATGGTGGTTGTCAAACTATTGCCTGCTTTCAGCTCTGCACTGATTCTTCTGTCATGCATAAAATATAGTTAAGCAATGATTCATTTAAAGAACTTGTGGGCTGTTTTAGAGCAAATTGTCTTTTCTTTTTTTTTATGCATTAATTAACAACAGTCTATGATGTTTGCAGTCAATGTAGAAGTGTGTCATCTGGTGGCCCTTTTTGGGCTTTCACCTACTGGTTTAATCTTGCCCAGGGCAATGCAGGGTCCAATCGCTTTTGCTAGTGCGCATTCTCTCTCACACTTTATTCAACTCATCATGGAGCCTCTCGTTTGGGTTTGGTGTGAGAGTCGGGGGTGGGAGGGGGCGGGGGTTGGAGTGTGCGCCCCTTTGGGTCCCCGGGACCAGGACTGAGAAGCACTGCATTTGAGCAATGTAAAAATGTCCATGACCTTGAATGTACATGCCCCTCTGACCCATCTAAATGAATGTAACTGTATGAAGTAATCTGATTGTAAATCATGAAATGTGTAATAACTTGGAAAGACTCAATATGAAAAAAAAAAAAAAACATGCAGCTCTAGCAGGGCAGGACTTTGACGAACTGACTTGTTGGAAAGGTGGCATCCTATGACGGTGCCACGTTGAAAGTCACATATGCATCTATAGTATCTGAAGATTATGCCTTTGTTAAATGTTCTTCATGAAGAAATGGAATGTTGGTTGTGTTAGTATCAAGAGGGAATGTTTTGGGTGTAACGTCACATCCAGCAGACCGGAAGTGTCTTGGAGACTGGGGATTGGCCAGAAGAGGTCAGCTTCGTTGTTTATAAATAGGGGGGTTAAACGAAGAAGACGTCAGAACGGCCATGGCAATCGGGGGAGCCGTTCTCCGGGTGTCATGTCACCTGTCATTTATGCTGTAACCTCGTGATTTTAATAAAAGCCTCTAACACGATGCAGCATAAAACGGACTCTTTGTTGACAGCAATAATGGCCACCATTCATCAGATACGACATAATGGCGCCCAACGTGGGGCTGGGTTTGCGTCTCTTCCTTGTTTCAGTCAACCGCCAGGCTAACCTGCTCTGAAGCATGGCCAAAAAAATTGTGAGTTTTTCTTACCGCTTCGGAGTTTGTTGGATTGGATACGACTTGTGTACACTGGAGAGATGTACCATTCCGACCTTGCCTCGGGTGGCGTTATTGCGGTCGACTGGAGTCTGCTAAAATGTTATTTCATTGGTAACGGGTGACAATGATAATTTAGAGCATTAAGATAGATTTCATTGGTAACGGGTGACAATGAGGATTTAGAGAAGGCCGATATGCGCATTCTTTAGGGCACCGTGAATCTGGTAAAGACCTCGATGCGAGGCGATTCTTTAGGAATGGGCCATAAAATCCTTGCAACGCGTTCGGTGGTGTAAGGTTAATTCTGGGAATTATAAGCTGGACGGATTATATGCATGTTATATACTCATCGTATGGTTGACGAACTATAATGCATGGGGTAACCTCTCTATGATTATCCAGAACTTACGGCAACATAAAGTTAGGCGGAGATATTGATAATAATGGACAATGATTTGGCCACGGTGCAGGATATTTATTTGCGTAGTAGGCCGCAGTTAGCTAAAGGCTAACGCTAATTTGAAATGCTTGATTATATGGTTCAGGCCACGTGGTACATCGTGGTTAAATGCTAAGGCTAAATGCTAAGTGTGTGTTGTGTCACAGTGTACCTCAGGCTAATGCTAAATGCTAATGCTAAATGCTAATTGTGGTGCTACATGCTAACGTATCCTTAGAGATTCCATTGCGATGGATTAAAGTCTTAAATTTGTCTCTGTGTTTAAGTCAGGTTATATGTTTTGTGAGCGCTGTTAAATGTTGTTTGACTATAAGGGGGAAACGGGAGTTATAGCTGGAGTGTTATTCTGTCTGTTTGGGGAGAGAGAGTAGAGAATCTTCCTTTCACGGTGAAAAGGGATTTTTGAATGGCTGTGCGCATGCGTTTAATTTTGCGATACTACACTACAGAAAGGGGGAGTTTATGACACGAGATTAGGACACGTGTTGATTTTACGGGGCTAAAAACTACGACATGAGGTTGGGCTAAGCCTACAAAACAAAATGGTGGCGTAAGGTCATAGGTTTTTTTGGGGGTTTCCTTTCAGGGGTTTAATAGCTACCGAGAAGGAAAGGTGGACACGAATCTTTTAAAATCGTTAAAGTAACTGTTATTTGAACGTTAAACTATTTGTTGAGATGTAGTAAATTTATAAATTAAATATATGTTGACGAAGTATAATGCATTGAATTGAATGACGGATTAAAATTAAATAAAAATGTTTTTGAGCGATCTATTTAGTTCTGATTTTAGTCTTGGAGTGAATAATGGGTGAACGAAGGAATATTGTATATGGTTGAAATAACTCAGGGATTGCATTAACTACTAAAATGTGATTCTGTGTCTCTGTTTTTTTTCTGTCATATGAGTGGAGCGATACGATACGACAGGAGAGAGGAGGGGTTAACGTGTGACTGACGTGCGTCACGTGACAAGGTGTGACGAGACAGAGTCAGACGAGAGGATCAGATCAGGCTAGTGCACAAAATCATCCTAACAAAATATGTGATGTTATGACGATTTTACATAGGCTTGGCAAATGCTATTTCATTAAAAATTGCATTTTGGAAGATCTGTGTATCACTGGGGTTTCATTACAGATGTGTTGGGAATCGAAGACTGACATTCTTCTGTAAATTTATGATAATTATGGGTTAAATTTATGATAATTATGGGTTATAATTAGGGGTTACAGACTTTGTTTATGGGTATTTTAGTCTGAAGATGACTAACTTGCATTTACTGGCAGTTGATGGGATGTGGTAATATAGCCAACACTAATTGATAAATTGGTGACATAGGAATAAAAATTGGTTTGAATTATTCATGATTTTTAATTGATTTATTTGAATTTATTTGGAGTTGTTTAGGGTTATATTAATAATTAGAGGGGGGGAAGCCTTAGGCTATACAGTCTAAAAGAAGCTAATTCATAATAAAGGAATATAAAAGGGTTGATATAGGGGAACAATAGTAATTCTTTAACTAAAGTAGTGTTAGAAAGTAGTGTTAGAAAGACTAATGGCAGAAGTTAGTACACCTTTCTCACATACGGATTCAGCAAAAAGACACCCACCTTATGAGAAGGAAGCTTTCAGTGATCATCCAGCAGGGTGATTATGGCATCAGAGATGAAGACGAATAATAGATAGAGGACAAGCAGAAACGACGATAAAGATGAATCCAAAACTCCAGAAGGAAGAAAAACCGAGATGTCTGGGAACTTAAAGAAGATGAGGATGATGAAGATGAGAGTGATTGAGAGAGGTCATGCATGGGTGGATATGACTCTGTGATCAGAAGGAAGTTGGCAAGAGAGAAACGAAGAAGGATACACGAGATTTGATCTCTGATGAAAGTTGAACGAAGAAGGGGACAAGAGATTCGAGTTCTGATGAAGAAAGCGATGAAGATTTGGAGACGAAGGGGGGTGCATTGCTGAGAGCATCGATGAGAGAAGAAGAGAAAATAGCCAACAATTGAAGTAAAAACAACCGACCATTAGAAGGGATGGTGAATAGTGGAAAAACTTATCTGGGTTCAGCCTAAAGAGGTTAAACATCTCACTAATTGATAACGAATTAGGATAGGGATTTGAGGTAGTAAAACAGTTAATTACTCTTAAGGTACTAATCTGTCTGAAAAGTTAAAAGGGGTGACTATTATTCTGGGTTACATTCTTACACTAAGGGATTTCAGGCTAGGCTAAAAGGTGTTTAGTCATTTTGCCAAGTCTGTGTGTAATGAGTCAGAAGCAGGTGGGGAACTTTCCCAATCACATATTCTAAACATTTGGTGGTAAGGGATTTTGTGGAAAATCAGGGGGAAAAGTTGTAAATGTTATGAGAGAAAAGATTAGATTAAAATAAGTTAGGAGTAGATTAGGGTTGAAGGAACTCTGAGACAGTAAGCTAAGTTTCAAAGTTAGTAGTAAGACAGAGAGAGAAGTGGTGAATGACATTTTTAGAAGTTTAGTGGGAAGATATGGTAGGAGGTTAGATCTGTTAGGGGCAGATGCATTGAGAAAGTATGTGTTGCTGAATGATAAGAAAATATTGAGGGTGATTGAGTATCTATAGTTACAGTTCCCAGCAGGGAGACCAAGGTAATTATAGGTGTATTTTGTGTAATCAAAAGTTTGAAAGTCAGGGATTTAGAGAAAGGACTGAGAGTGGGGAAAAAGTGACACTAGTGGTGATAGATGGAAGTACAAGTAAAGAATTCAAAGTCTTAGGGGAAAACTGGGGAAAATTAGGAGTTTAGATCGGTTAGGAGCAGATGCATTGAGAAAGTATGTGTTGCTGAATGATAAGAGAAGATTGAGGGTGATTGAGTATCTATATTTACAGTTTCCAGCAGGAAGATCAAGGTAATTATAGGTGTATTTGGGTAATCAAAAGTTTGAAAGTCAGGAATTAGAGAAAGGACTGAGATTTGGGGAAAAAGTGACACTAGTGGTGATAGATGGAAGTACAAGCAAAGACAACTTTTTTTCTTTGGGGAAAACTAGGAGCAACAATAAGGACATTAACACTTCAGTCTATTATAACAACAGTGAGAAGCAATTTAACTCTTTCAACATTGATAGGTATTAAAGCCATAAATATATCGCATTTGGTTATAAGGGAACCAATACAGCACCAATTTTAGGGGAAAGAATACTTATTAGGGTTAGGATGGGGACGTTCCTCCCATATGGAGAGATAATTATGGAGAATAAGTATTGTTATCAGGACCAGGAGTAGAAGCTGTTGCACTTAGTCAAAGGAGGGATAGTTTGTACAACGATATGAAGTGGAAGAGGTTAGGAGTGACTGTTCACTTATTTGGCGTAATGTTACAGAGAAAGGTCAGGGAGAATATATGTATACTTATCTAGTGCAAGCATTAGAAGGTGTTCCGGTTAAGAATTATGGGTTAAAGGGCTATGCAATTCGTAAAGTGATGCCTATAATGGAAGATTTGAAATCTGTTGAAGCTTCCGCAGTCACCGAAGGAGTTCAGGAGGAGTAGATTACAGTAGTCACTCCAACAGTAGATAATACACAGAGGATAATGGGAACTGTTGCACTAGAAGTAATTAGGGTTGATACAGCAATTAAGTCAACTACTTTAATGGTAACTTTGGAAGGGATTAGTGATACGATGGCAATAGCAAAGGAGGGAGTATGACATCGACAACAACTTTTCTGAAATTAAATGGGGAATTTTAGACTCATGGGTTATGTTACGGATGGAGAGTGCTGTCAATGATAGTACAAATGGGGTTAAAATAGGAGAACAGATAGTAGTAGAGAGAATATAGATTCATCATGGAGGACAGGATGAGATCTTGGATTTTGATGACAGACAGGGAGAGGTATCTGATCAGTACCGCTCGTTCTTCTGTTGTGGAAATTAGAGATATATTAACTCATTCTGTAAGATCAGTGAGGAATCTTGAGGGTCCATGTCTGTTGAGAATTCCAGCACCAAACATGTTAGACGGTCGCGCAGCCTCTATCAGGTATGGGTCAGTCTTATGCTTTGTCATGACTGTGGTATTAGCAACAGTCATTGACAGATAAAATAATGTCGTTGTCAGAACAGTGGTTTAAGCCTAGGTTTAAGTATTCTTGGTTAAATGAATTACCCTATGGGAATTGTTAAATGGGAAAGGAAAATCAGGTAACAACGGAAACCTGAAGTATTCAGGTGAAACATTGAGGGCTAAAAGTTGTTTTTGTTCTAATAAAACATATGAGGTAAAGGGTATGTTTATGGGAATATCAGATTGGGATGTTATATGATAACTTTGGATAAGCATGAACATAAGGTTAGAGATGACAAATATAATGTAATTTTTTATGGATCAGTTAGTAGGAACAGCAGGACTTTGATGGTTAAATGATTAGCTTTTGTCTGACAATGTGGCTATGGGGAATTTTAGAGATATTTGGAGGGTTTGTGATGATAAAACGTATATATATTCTTATCCTATGGATGGATAGGATGTTGTTAATGTCAACGTTGAAGCTTCCATATGAGGCTTTTATTATTAAAAGAGGAGTAGCACCGAACACAGATCAATTTGAAACTAGAGTTCAAAATAGGATGAAAAGGGACATGTCATAGGCTTCAAGCCTATCATTGAAGGATAAGTTTAAGGGAGAAGGGGGGACTTTATTCATGGTATGGTGTAACATTTGGGAAGATCATAGTGATAAATATTAGTTATACTTTCAGATAATATCACTGGGGTTAAATAAGGGATGCATTTGGAAGACTTGGTTGCAAGATCAGTTAGGCCCAGTAGGGGCAGTGATGGGACAGATTTTAGTTTCAGCTTTGATAACACTGTGTGATGTGTAATCTGTTACTGACCTTTGAGAAAGCTATGATATTGAGATAGGTTGGAGAGTGATTCCTGGAGACAACACTCAGATGCCGGTGTTGACTGTTCCTGATCTGGAGGAAGATGGATGCACTACTGATGGATAAATATCATTTTTTAATGAGTTGATTATTTTTCAAAAAAAAAAATTCAATATTGGGGTGATGTTGGTATGATTTATGAATCAAAGGGGGGAATAGGTTTATGTGATTCATGCATTATTTATATATCAGTTTATATTCTTAGTGGATATTGATGTTTAATTTGAAAGGGTTGTTTTGCAAAAGATACTGTTTGGTCGTTTCTTTTCTTTTCATTCCAGAAGCATTTGGGAGAACATGTGGAGATTGAAATACTCAAACAAAGACAATATGAAGGGACAATATGACTGGAGGAGATGAAACAATGAGGGTGTGGCTGATTTCATCATCAACAATCCATTCATCCAAGTCAAGACTACAGGGAGATGAAGTGTAGTGGACTACATTCCAGTGTCTGCAATGAAATATAGACATGTATAATACATAATTGTGTAATAGTCTCAGGTATTAATTTTTGTAGAATGATGTTTGATGTTATTGAATACATGTGAGGATCTTAGATGTTTGTGTTTATTTCGTGAATGTTTAGGGACAGAGAGGCTAGGAAGGGAGAGATTCATTGTACGATCCGATGGGTTGACCAGCCGAACAATGGATGTTATTGGATAGGATTTTGTTTGCAGGGGCTTACATGTGTATTTAATTGCATCATAGTTTCAAAATGCATTTACATGGTTTATGATGTTATCTGGAGTACCGACGGTGGTTGCCTGGGGCAGAGGGACCGTGAGAGAATTTTACTGTCTTGATTGATGGATGGATATCTGAAAAGATGGCTGCCGGACAGTTTTTCGCTCTTACACTCCATAGAGATTTCTTCATATTTCATAGTAATGTATTCACACTTCATAAAGATAGTAATGTATTCACACTTCATAAACAGCTATTCAGATTTCATAGAAAGGTATTTACACTCTAGAGGAGAATGTTTTTTAGTTTAATGTTAAAGATACTCAATAAGATAAATGGTTACTAGTCATAATCCTATTCTGGTTGTTTTCGAGACGTTTAGTTCGTCTCGAAGGGGGGAATATAGTATCTGAAGATTATGCCTTTGTTAAATGTTTTTCATGAAGAAATGGAATGTGTTTATGTTAGTATCCAGAGGGAATGTTTTAGGTGTAACGCCACATCCAGCAGACCGGATGTGTCTTGGAGACTGGGGATTGGCCAGAAGAGGTCAGTTTCATTGTTTATAAATAGGGGGGTTAGGCGAGGAAGACGTCAGAACGGCCATGGCAATCGGGGGAGCCGTTCTCCAGGTGTCATGTCACCTGTCATTTATGCTGTAACCTCGTGATTTTAATAAAAGCCTCTAACACGATGCAGCATAAAACGGACTCTTTGTTGACAGCAATAATGGCCACCATTCATCAGATACGACACATCTCTTACATTATTTTAGCTAAACTTATAATTTACTCGAAACCAGGTTTAGTTGTGTTTTTTCTCTCCAAAAAACGATTTACTGTAGGCCTATAATAATTGTTAACAGTCCTCAAATAAACTGTCTTAAAATATCTGATGATTAGTTGAATCAGGTGTGTAAGTCCTGGGCAAGAACAAAAGGATTGAGAAACCCTGAGATAAACATCAAACCATATCATTGAAAAGCTCCTGCACCATCTTCACCAGACGTTTTGCTGATAACAAAACCCAAGAACAAAACCCAAGACCTGAGCATGTGTAAAAACCAGTTTAGCATTAATATGTTTCATTCTTCCTCCTGCCCCACCTATTGTCCCTGTATGAATATTAGTTGCCATCTAATTGAAGAACATACTGCTTTATAGATCCCAGCCTGACAAACAATTGTTTGGGCCTTACTTTGAGCACTTGCACTGTGCCTCCATTGAGTCTCCATGTGTCAAGCAGTACAGAGAAACGCCCTCTAGATGACAGCAGAGGCCTGCTCTTGGATCTACCCTGTCTAACCACCAGTTTAGTGACCTTGTTCCATCAATATGTCCATACTACTTCACAACCGATTTGAGGTCTTGACCAGCAACGTCCCATTGGGCTCAACCAAGCCGAGAGTGAGGTTCTAGAAAGAGGACTGACTTTCATACCAACTCCTAAACAGGTGGACTGCAGGGAGCTCCGGAGGGATCTACACTTCCATCATAGAAGATTGAAGTTATTACATCATTTTGATTATGAAACAGATTTTCCTCATTTACTATTTCCAAACCCCTCACATTGGGAACCTCAGTTGGAGTCAGTGTCAGAAACTATACAGACTGTTATACGTAGGGATGTGGCTTCCTTTTCACAATTCAGAACCAGACCTGTATATCAGCTTAACCTTACACATCTTTCAAAAAATCAAGCTCTAGAAACATTGAACATCAGAATATAGTGATTAAACCAGCAGATAAGGGGGCTCAGATTGTTGTAATGGATAAAGTGAATATCTTCTTGAAGCCAATAGCCAATAGGATAATGGTAAACACTATGTTCCATTGTCCCACTCAACACAACCGGAAAACACAAAGATGAATCCAGGAGATAGTGAGTAAATTATATGAGGATAAGTACATTACAGATAAACAGATGGTCTATCTTTTTGGGGCAGATTCTCCAAGGCCTAGGCAGTTTTACTTACTGCCTAAAATACATATCTCCTGAGACGTTGGCGGTTTCCCTACGGCTGACCAATAGTAAGTGATTGTGTCTCAGAATCTTCCTGTATTGCTGATTATATTGACTTTTATATCAACCCTCTATCCCAGAAACACCCCAGGTATGTTAAGGATAGTTATGAATGCAGGGTTTATTACTATTGTATTACTCTTTATATTAACTTAGCTACTGACTTGTTCTATTGTTGTTGTCAAGAGGTTAACCTGCTAGTCAGCATTTCATTGTACTGTTAACTCCACGTATATGACAAATAAACCAACTTGAACTTAGAAGGGAAGGAGGAGGACAGCCAGAAAGGGAGGGGAAAAGATGGCCAGCTAAATTACAGTATGTGTCCTCAAATGTTATGTCACATCTCACATTAGCTGGAAGAACTGACAAATGAGATGAATAGAGGTCTTATAACTTATTCCATTCTACAGGTCCATTGTTTTTTATCATGTCTCTTTATATTCATATACCCTGGGGACCATGTAGCTGTATTGAAATCACCTTGTTTTATAACCTTCTTTGTTGCTCAGTGGTACTTCAATTGGCCGGACCATGCCCAATTCTTTCACACAGTAATGCTCCAGCATCCACTCAGAGCTTATGCATCTAATGCATTCCTCAAATACTGCAGAGTTGTTAAGCAAGTCCCATCTTCATCCACATTTATTTGCTTATTTGTAAGATGAAACCTGAGGGGATCGCTGTAGTGTGTCATAAATGCATCCAAAATGGTTCTGAGGTCCTCAACAATGCTATTCTGTACCGTAACTGGGATGCAGTGTTCTTCGCTGATGTTCTAAATAAAAATAAAAAATATTATTTTTGAGACCTTCAATTAGCTTTTTTTTCTTCTTCTTCTGAAAACCAGATTTTTACAATAAACGTTCATCAAATAAAACCCAGACTTTCCTCTCCTTTCTGTTTCTCGGAGGTGGAAACTGAGCGTGAATGCGCATGTGTCAATTGAATATCCAATGACGTAGGCCTAGGTGTCCAAATACTCATGGTCCAATCAAATCACACAATCTACTGATGGCGAGTCAACCAATCAAAATGTCGCAGATCATTACAGGCGTAAACTAAACTAAAAATTTGGTGCATAACTTTATTGACTTTATTGGCACATTTTCTGTCCAGAGATTTTGAGAAATAACAACCAGGAAAGATAAATCATAGAAATATATGTTTATTTTACATATTACAATAATTGTATAGTCTAGATTTAATTTACAAACAGACACATTCACTACATTAGTTCCATTATTCACTTAATTACTGATTATTTATTTTCAGTAAACTCTTCTTCTATAACCTTTATTGTTTTAACATTCACACTGCTAGTTTTACACATTATATATATATATATAATGTGTAAACTCTTATTCTATAACCTTTATTGTTTTAACATTCACACTGCTAGTTTTACACATTATATATATATATATATATATATATATATATATATATATATATATATATATATATATATAATGTGTAAAACTAGCAGTGTGAATGTTAAAACAATAAAGGTTATAGAATAAGAGTTTACTGAAAATAAATAATCAGTAATTAAGTGAATAATGGAACTAATGTAGTGAATGTGTCTGTTTGTAAATTAAATCTAGACTATACAATTATTGTAATATGTAAAATAAACATATATTTCTATGATTTATCTTTCCTGGTTGTTATTTCTCAAAATCTCTGGACAGAAAATGTTGAGACTGGTGTTTTGCGGGTACTATTTCATGAAGCTGCCAGTTGAGGACCTGTGAGGCGCCTGTTTCTCGAACTAGACACTCTAATGTATTTTGTCCTCTTGATCAGTTGTGCACCGGGGCCTCCCACTCCTCTTTCTATTCTGGTTAGAGCCAGTTTGCGCTGTTCTGTGAAGGGAGTAGTACACAGCGTTGTACGAGATCTTCAGTTTCTTTGGCAATTTCTCGCATGGAATAGCCTTCATTTCTCAGAACAAGAATAGACTGATGAGTTTCAGAAGAAAGTTATTTGTTTCTGGCCATTTTGAGCCTGTAATCAAACCCACTATTGCTGATGCTCCAGATACTCAACTAGTCTCAAGAAGGCCAGTTGTATTGCTTCTTTAACCAGCACAACAGTTTTCAGCTGTGCTAACATAATTGCAAAAGGCTTTTCTAATGATCAATTAGCCTTTTTAAAATGATAAACTTGGATTAGCAAACACAACGTGCCATTAGAACACAGGACTGATGGTTGCTGATAATGGGCCTCTGTACGTCTATGTAGATATTGCATATATATATATATATATTCCCTTCTATATATATATACACACACTAACGTTCAAAAGTTTGGGCTCACTTAGAAATGTCCTTGTTTTCGAAAGAAAAGCAATTTTTCTGTCCATTAAAATAACATCAAATTGATCAGAAATAGTGTAGACATTGTTAATGTTGTAAATGGCTATTGTAGCTGGAAACGGCTGATTCTTTAATGCAATATCTACATAGACGTACAGAGGCCCATTATCAGCAACCATCAGTCCTGTGTTCTAATGGCACGTTGTGTTTGCTAATCCAAGTTTATCATTTTAAAAAGGCTAATTGATCATTAGAAAACCCTTTTGCAATTATGTTAGCACAGCTGAAAACTGTTGTGCTGGTTAAAGAAGCAATACAACTGGCCTTCTTGAGACTAGTTGAGTATCTGGAGCATCAGCAATAGTGGGTTTGATTACAGGCTCAAAATGGCCAGAAACAAATAACTTTCTTCTGAAACTCATCAGTCTATCCTTGTTCTGAGAAATGAAGGCTATTCCATGCGAGAAATTGCCAAAGAAACTGAAGATCTCGTACAACGCTGTGTACTACTCCCTTCACAGAACAGCGCAAACTGGCTCTAACCAGAATAGAAAGAGGAGTGGGAGGCCCCGGTGCACAACTGATCAAGAGGACAAAATACATTAGAGTGTCTAGTTCGAGAAACAGGCGCCTCACAGGTCCTCAACTGGCAGCTTCATGAAATAGTACCCGCAAAACACCAGTCTCAACGTCAACAGTGAAGAGGCGACTCCGGGATGCTGACCTTCTACGCAGAGTTGCAAAGAAAAAGCCATATCTAAGACTGGCCAATAAAAAGAAAAGACTAAGATGGGCAAAAGAACACAGACACTGGACTTTTTCTTTGTAACTCTGCCTAGGTCAGCATCCCGGAGTCGCCTCTTCACTGTTGACGTTGAGACTGGTGCTTTGCGGGTATTAGGGGTTTTATTTACTCCACCCAACACAAACACATTAATATATATACAAAAGGGATGTAACCCAAACAAAGAGGGAGGTATAACCTCTACACGGGATGAGAATGCACAATACTTAGTATGTAAACTGTAATACAATGTACTCACCAGACCAACGGACATGGGACAATAATGGACAAGGACAATGGGGAACAGAGGGCACATATATACACATACTAACCAGGGGGAATGGGAACCAGGTGTGGTAATTAGACAAGACAGTCCGGGGTTGGTGGTAATGATCCATGTCAGTGGCGCCTAGAAAGCCGGTGACGTAGACCTCCGGAGCTGGTGAACGGAATGAGCAGCAGTACCGGGGGGATCCGTGACACTAACATTGTATTTATGATTGGGATAGTTCAGTAAAACAACAATATATCTTCCAAATGGCATTTCCCATATACAGTGCAGTCGGAAAGTATTCAGACCCCTTTTTCCACATAGTTAAGTTACAGCCTTATTCTAAAATGAATTTAAAAAATATATATATCAATATACACACAATACCCCATAATGATGAAGCGAAAAAACAGGTTTAGAAATGTTTGCAAATGTATTAAAAATAAAAAACTGAAATGCTTTATTTACATAAGTATTCAGACCCTTTACTATGAGACTCGGAATTGAGCTCAGGTGCATCCTGTTTCCATTGATCATCCTTGAGATGTCTTTACAACTTGATTGGAGTCCACCTGTGGTAAATTCAATTGATTGGACATGATTTGGAAAGGCACACACACACCTGTCTATATAAGGTCCCACAGTTGACAGTGCATGTCAGAGCAAAAACCAAGCCATGAGGTCGAAGGAATTGTCTGTTGAGCTCCGAGACAGGATTGTTTCGAGGCACAGATCTGGGGAAGGGTACCAAAACATTTCTGCAGCACTGAAGGTCCCCAAGAACACAGTGGCCTTCATCATTCTTAAATGGAAGAAGTTTGGAACCACCAAGACTCTTCCTAGAGCTGGCCACCCAGCCAAACTGAGCAATCGGGGGAGAAGGGCCTTGGTCAGGGAGTTGACCAAGAACCCGATTGTCACTCTGATAGTGCTCCAGAGTTCTTCTGTGGAGATGGAAGAACCTTCCAGAAGGACAACCATCTCTGCAGCACTCCACCAATCAGGCCTTTATGGTAGAGTGGCCAGACGGAAGCCACTCCTCAGTAAAAGGCACATGACACCCGCTTGGAGTTTGACAAAAGGCACCTAAAGGACTCTCAGACCATGAGAAACAAGATTCTCTGCTCTGATTAAACCAAGATTGAACTCTTTGGCCTGAAAGCCAAGCGTCAGGTCTGGAGGAAACCTGGCACCATCCCTACGGTGAAGCATGGTGGTGGCAGCATAATGCTGTGGGGATGTTTTTCAGCGGCAGGGACTGGGAGTCTAGTCAGGATCAAGGGAACGATGAACGGAGCAAAGTACAGAGAGATCCATGATGAAATTCTGCTCCAGAGTGCTCAGGACCTTAGACTGGGGCAAAGGTTCACCTTCAAACAGGATAACGACCCTAAGCACACAGCCAAGACAACACAGGAGTGTCGTCAGGACAAGTCTCTGAATGTCCTTGAGTGGCCCAGCCAGAGACCGGACTTGAACCCGATGGAACATCTCTGGAGAGACCTGAAAATAGCTGTGCAGCGACGCTCCCCATCCAACCTGACAGAGCTTGAGAGGATCTGCAGAGAAGATAATGGAGCCACTCCACCAGTATGTTCTGGTTGTGGATGGGGCCTTGTAGTTGTAGGCCTTGCACATCCTGTAGTTACACATCCTGTAGTTACATCCTGTAGTTACACATCCTGTTGTTACACATCCTGTAGTTACACATCCTGTTGTTACACATCCTGTTGTTACACATCCTGTTGTTACACATCCTGTTGTTACACATCCTGTAGTTACACATCCTGTAGTTACACATCCTTTACTTACTGTTACGTGAATTATTTAACAAACTATTTTAGTGTCTCTGTGCGTCTCCCAAAAGGTTGTAAGTCTTTTGGGATTTAAGTAACGCCCAGAGTCCCGGTCTGCATGGTCAGAGATATTTATTCATTGAGAATTCTGCCATCACAATTTCAGAGTCCATCTTTTATACTCATACGTCATACAAAAAGAAATCCCTTCCCTCTGTAGGCGGGCTGTAGTTTTCCACTCTAAAACTGCTCTACTGACCTTCAGTTCACACACACACACATATACACACATGCATACACACATACATACACACACACACACACACATATCCTACTCCCTGCTTTACTCAGTTATTGCCGTTCTCACAATATTCTGCACCATGTTTTCATAAGTTTCTCCCCTCCCTAAATTGGGAGGCCTCTTTATCTTAGTTTCTCAGTTGTCTTTGTTGTCTGGCCTGACTCTTACTCACATTGCTAAATAATGGCTCAATGCCATAGCCTTTACTGGTCCTACACTCACACATTATACACAGTTTCAGGGTGTAATAATTAGTCATTAATAATTAATCTATCAATTCCACCCTTTGACTAAATATTACACACATACAAAATATATGTTGTTATAGAAATGAATCACACTCATTGAAGTATATAAGTTGGTTTGCATATTAAAACATTACAGGTTCATCAGGGTTACCCCATGATTAAAAGCATAACGTTACTTTTTAGCAATGGTAACTAGTACATCATACTTAAAACGAGACTTTAATACACAAAAGATCATTACAATAACTTTTAAACTAGAGATTTATAGTTCTAGGAAAACATCCAGTCTCAAATTATCTGGATCGTCGTCGTCCTCCACCAAGCCTGGTAGGTCATATCCTTCAGTCGGAGTCCGGGATTGGGCCGTATCTCACCATCTGTTGGGAAACCGCCTTGCTCACCAACCCTCAGACACAGGGAATAAGACAACATCCACAAAGAACAAGTATACTCATAGAAGCTATAACTTCACCCAGAATAGTTACAACAATAGTTTTCCATTTACCAAATATGTTATCAAACTAACCGTTTAGGGAGCTATCAATACCAGAGTTCTCAGCCAGTTCGTTCGCCAGCGTGGTGAGTCCCTGAAGCGCTTTGGTCACGGACCCGTCCGGTGCTGTATTGTTTGGGGATGAAAGTACAGCACATAGATCCAAACAGAACACAAACCCCGTCCCGCTCAGCCAAAAGCATATCTAAAGCTGTTCTATTCTGCCATGTCATTAAGCTAGTTGCCGCTGTCTGCTCAGCTAATCCCTTTATTGCATCACAAGTGTGGTTTATAAATCTTTGCTGGTTATAGTAAACATAATTCATCCAATCTACGTTTTTATTAATTGTTGACCACCAGAAAATACTTGATTCAAACCCAGCTGCGATCTGATTCCTAGCTTTGAATTGTTCTGGAACCCCTCGAGGTACTCCTATCCCATCAATATATATATCCTTTCATCAAAGGATCCCGGGAGGAGGTTCTACTTTCTACGTGACAACTCACCAGTCTCTGACACGTTTGATTGTTTGCGTATGTAGGTGAGTTCACAATCAGTTATCACCACACAACCATCAGATGTCAGCACGGGCCTGCTTTTGGCTCCTATAATCCTCTTTCTGCAACAAAGAGGAGAGATTTAGTCATGGTCTCTTTAGGTGTGACATTCTCTGTGTGGGAGCAGGAGCTAAGATGCCCTACCCTGTATCCTATCCTTACTAGTCCTAGAAAAACAATAATAAGAATCCCCTGTGACTTCAAACTGAGGCAACCCAGGTCGGGATGACTTTGTTATCGGGGGAAACAGATAGTGCAAGTTACCATAAGACTCTTTCACCACATTCCCAGGTGGCTTGCATGGAACCTGACAGAGAGTTAAAGCCTGTCAAGGGGAACGGAGTAGTTGTTAACCTTGGTTTGGCTGTCCTACAGGCATAACAGTCCTCTTTAGACCGTATACTGAATCCATTCCAACCACAGGTTAAAATCTATTTACTCCGTCTCCATCTGTACTACTTCCTTCAGGTCTATAGTTTGCACTGTCTCACTACCTCCCTCAGAGAGGTTTACTCTATAGGGTGCCCCAGTTGAAGAAGATATCTCACTTGTCAGGTCTGTAATCTGTTTTAGCATAATTCAGACTTTCAGACAGTACCTACCCTCATATGGGTCGCACTGCCATTTCTGATAATTCCCTACTTTCACAATACTACACCTGTCCCTAAACTGTGTATGGAGATTGACATATCCCCCCCCCCGCTTGGTATAAGCAACTACATAGTCCCAGGATGTACATGGTGACATACATATGGTGATGTCCTTCCCTAAAGTCCCTAGTATTTCCCCTTTCCCTACGTCTAGCTGTCTCCTATGCCTTTTCAACTTGTGTTAGGTTAACTACCACTTCTGGCTGAAACAGGAGGGTCCATGTGTGTTAGGAATATGGCCCCCACAATCAGACAGCTACCTACCGTCGGGAGACCTGTGAATCCCCACCCTTGCCCTGAGAACATGTCAGATGCCAGAGGCCAACCCATTGCTTCACCTTCTACCGAACTCACACAGGGATGATCAGACAGGGTAAGGGAATCTTCGTTAAGGAGCCAACCCCCGGACCCTTGTGGTTATCGGATCTTTCTCCTAACTCTGTGTTTGTTCGTCAGGTGTAGCTGGTTTTGCCTTTTTACAGTGTGTGACATGCACCCAGATGGATCTCTCAGCTGTTCTGCTGGCAAAGGCAGTACTTGGTAGGGCCCTTCCCGCCAGGCCTGCTTCAGTCTCCTGGTTAGATAGAGTGGGTCACCTTCTCCTTTAATTCACCTGTGGGGGCACAAAACCTCTGACATACAGGTGTGGTTAATAAACGACCTTCTCACGTGTTCTGCTAGGGTGCTCTCTAGTTCTATGTCTGCCTGTCTGGTTCTGCCAACTGTGGCATTCTGTAAGGTCTTCCAAACACTTTCTCAAAGGGGGATAACCCATTTTATCTGGGGTTACTCTAAATTTCTTCCCTTCACTCCGTGATAACACTATAAAATCCATTTCCAATTGCTGGAAAGGGTACTTAGCCGGAGGATACTCACCCTGAGGTGCCCTTTGTCTGCCCTGGTGATTATTTTGAGCACAGATAACACATATTTTTTTTTAAAAATAATTAGTAATCCCATGTGCAACAAAGTGTTGTCTAATCTGTTCTACCATCCATCCCTCCTTTTGACACATGTCACTGCCCATGTGTCAATATTATCACCTACCTAACAATCACTTAGGTAATATTGGTAATTTATCATCCAATTGCCATCCCTTATTTTTATTTATTGGTAAAATAAACTATCTTAAAGTCCTCCTCTCATGCCTTTAGAATTTACCAGTGTGGATGATTAATTAACACCAGAAAGTTAAAACAGAGTTCAGAGGCAATTGAAATTCCATCCCATAGTATACCAAACATTACCATTATTCTAAATATTTAATAAATGTTACTTATCCCAAGTGTTCATTAATCCTCATGACATTCATTCTCATAAGAAATCATATATACCCCAAACTCAGCAAAAACCTAAAAAACTCCATAAAATTCACTGTGTGCTCCTCTAAGACCTATCACCCTTGACCTGCTGAAAACCCCCCAAAATTGAAACAACAAGGCTTTATAAACATCATACTAGGTGTGTTGTTTTTTATTTGAAAACCCCAATTAAAAAACAACAACCAAACAGCCAGGTCATGAGGACTCCTGATTTCTCTCTTCCCCTTCTGCCTACAGTTTCTTAACTGGTGCCCTTCCCTTGCACAGTAACTACACGGTTCCTCACATTCTCTAGCAAAATGTCCCGTTTTGTCACAATTGTAACACTTCCACTCACTCCTGTCTCCACTATTACCATTTCCTTCTTGTCTGTCTTTGCTACCGTAACCTCTCTTCTCTCCTAGCTATTGACTAATAGTCTCACTGTCTCTAATTCAACACAAAACCCCATCATCCAATGTACTCCCAGCAGAACTGAAAAAAAACAAAACAGACTGTGATTTCCAGGACACTGCACCTTTGTTTCTGGCCTCACTATCT
Organism: Coregonus lavaretus; assembly: GCF_964263955.1. NCBI lineage: Eukaryota > Metazoa > Chordata > Actinopteri > Salmoniformes > Salmonidae > Coregonus > Coregonus lavaretus. The sequence continues at coordinate 136,431 of NW_028164325.1, read as the reverse complement.
CCCCGGGAATTGGCCCTCCCTCAAGGTCCCTCCCAATCTGCTCTTGGTAAACTGCAAACCTTTTATTGCTTCTGGTTTCATAGGGTATTGCTTCTGATATAGCCTATGATTAGATTTGGGTATCACCTGTACTGGAATTACCCCTTTTATTAATCCTACGTCTGCTGGACCCTGGGACCACAAATGCTCTGGAACTTCTTTTAAGTCTGACTCCTGTTGTTCTGTCAACAGGTATTCCTCTCCTCAGCATCTGCTATTCTCATCTAAATGTACTATCTGTGGATGGGCTGTGTTGATCGCCACTCACAATATTGACCCAATCAGTGATCCTCTTGCCCTTGGATACCCACTGGCCCATGTCTTTCCAGTCCTCTGCTGGCTCCTTTGCTAGGGACACATGTGGGCTCCATATTTCCCTGAACAGTCTCTGACTTTGGGGCCCTATTTCCACCTCCACTACTGCGTGGGTGTTGTCATAGTAAAACCATTTCAAGGCTATAGTCCTTTCTGTGGTTTTAAACAGAGCTTCCTCATATTCTTTACTAGGGACAGAGTGTGTATTATACCACAGAGTACAATGTAAGTCATCCTCAGTCATTTTAGGTGAGTCAGGTACTAGGGTTTTAGTCAAGTCTACTAAGGTCTTTGGTATGTCTGAGTTACCTCCCCTCAACAGGTCCTGGCTATACCAATAACATGGTTCCCCTTCACCACTTACAACCATATTATCCTTTATCACATGAGCCTGCATTCCCCTCACTGTCGGTCTTACTTCTATGTTTAACTGCGTCATCTCATCTCTTCCCAATAGATTAACAGGACATTGTACTGAAATCAGTACAGGCAGAGTAGCTTCACTCCCTGTCTTTACATGTTTCAGTGTTACTGGTGCAGACAGCTGTTCAATACCTTTATGACCAGAGGCTGATCGCACTATAATTTTTTCTCCATTAATGTCAATTCCCTCTGGTGCATTATCTTTACAAATACAGGTTCGGTCTGCCCCAGTATCACAGAGAAATGTTATCTTTTTACCCATTACTGTCAATGTTAGGTATGGTTTCTGTTCCTGTTGTAATGCCAAATCTACAAGAGACAGATCAAACACCTCCAGTTCTCTCTCCTGCTTCTCCTTTTCTCTCCTGTCTGACTTTCTCTGCCCTTGTCCTGTACTCCTCTATCTCTGGCTCTTCCTCACCTTCATCTTCCCTTCCTCCTCCAGCCCCTTCTTCCTCATAGGGAGGTGGGGCCGGTTGGGGGCAACATTATTCCCCTGCACTCTCCTTCTCCTCCCTACGTATTCATCATCTGGATTTTCTCTCCATGCCTGGTCTGCCAAGTTTGGATATAACCTTTCTGCCCTCTGCTCTGGGGGAGGCACGGAGACCTCAACCTTCACTTCTCTTTTCTTCCTGCCTTATCTCCTCTCTCTCCTAAGTTTCTAGTTCTACCCGCCATCTCTCCCAGAGTGGCAATTAGTTACTCTGCATCTTCCTCTTCTTTCTTGGCTCTGTCCTGTCTGTTATTCTGCTCATGATGGATTGCATGTCTCTCTGAGGCTATTACACAATTCAGTTATTTTCCCAACATACTCTCCGTAATCGGCCCATGGCAAAAGTGTCCTCTGGGCATCCCCTGAAACCCACTGCCCTCTAACGGCAGCCCAAACCTTACTATTCCTGTTTCGGGGTGGGTCATTCCTTCTACCGCTCTGGCCACGTCCTCTGTGTTCATGGCCTGTCTGCTAAATGGCATATTATTATTATTACTGTATACATCTAAGGTTGCTGGGGCCCCTTTCATTCCCCGCCAATAGATTAGGTAAGGCTATCAGTGGGTACTGGCCCCCCTCCTACTCTCTCTCTCTCTCACTGCTTATTTCTCCTTTACACACCTTATGTATCTGTTTAAGCATGGATTCGAGTTTATCTGCGTCTAGACGTCCCTCAAAACCATACCTCTCCCTCCACCTGGTTACATAATGGACATTTCTTCTATCCCTGGATTCCATTTTAATTACATCAAGTATTTCTCGTCCCCAGTAAATTCTGGGACCTCTTGTGAGGATTTGCCCCCCCCCCATGGTTGGTACTGTTAAAAATCCCTTAGCCACCTCTTCTATATAACAAGTCAATTTAACAAGTAATTCAAAATAGCTTCACACAACAACACCTTGAATCACCCCTTCCTGTATATGTAATCTTGACTAGTCCCCCAGAATTATCTCATACTTTTACAGAGGGATTGATCCCCACAATGTAATCTTGATAATTCCTGACAGTCTCATACAACAGGAATGGGTTCTCCCTCCTCTATACAACCACCTCTCCCTGTATATGTAGTCTTGACTAGTCCCCCAGAATTATCTCATACTTTTACAGAGGGATTGATCCCCACAATGTAATCTTGATAATTCCTGACAGTCTCATACAACAGGAATGGGTTCTCCCTCCTCTATACAACCACCTGGAATTATTCATGTGACTTTTGAGCAAACATTAGGTCTCACACGTATACAACCTTACATGATTATTGGTGTTATATCGGTAACCTGGAGTTTATAAGGCTCCAGAACGGATAGAGTTACAGCAAAATCTACAGTTGTTTGTGACTTTTGACTTAACTAATATTCTATTTCTCACACATGCTATTTTAATTCCTTCTGGTGTACTTTTTGTATTTGTTTAACCCGGATTATTTGTTGACTGCGCAATAATCTCTTACAGGTTACATCCCATAGGTGTACTTTTAATAGTTCCTTCTATTTCAACACCGGGTAGTTTCTTTTGGTAATGGCCTATTACCGTGAATCATTACGGACCCACCACCAGGTTGACTAGTCCCCCAGAATTATCTCATACTCTACGGAGGAGTCTATCCTCACAATGTAATCTTGATAATTCCTGACAGTCAACCCCACTTAAAATGGCTACGCATTGATCAATTTGCTACTTTTCAATATTTTAGCAAGTTCTCAAATCAATTTCACCAAGTTAATGAATAAAGACTACTGACCTTATCCTTGCAGCCGAGATTCAATGTAGGTTTGGATTCCGTCACCGTCTCTGTCATTAATCAGGTGTCCTCTGGCCTGTTTTAACCCTTAATGTCAAAGGGCAGGACTTTCTATTTACGAATGTATCATTCGCCCGTCGACGGTTTTCAGAGTTACCTGGAATGACAGAAACAGGGTATTGGAGTCCGGCTCAGAAGGACCAAGCTGTTACGTGAATTATTTAACAAACTATTTTAGTGTCTCTGTGCGTCTCCCAAAAGGTTGTAAGTCTTTTGGGATTTAAGTAACGCCCAGAGTCCCGGTCTGCATGGTCAGAGATATTTATTCATTGAGAATTCTGCCATCACAATTTCAGAGTCCATCTTTTATACTCATACGTCATACAAAAAGAAATCCCTTCCCTCTGTAGGCGGGCTGTAGTTTTCCACTCTAAAACTGCTCTACTGACCTTCAGTTCACACACACACACATATACACACATGCATACACACATACATACACACACACACACACACATATCCTACTCCCTGCTTTACTCAGTTATTGCCGTTCTCACAATATTCTGCACCATGTTTTCATAAGTTTCTCCCCTCCCTAAATTGGGAGGCCTCTTTATCTTAGTTTCTCAGTTGTCTTTGTTGTCTGGCCTGACTCTTACTCACATTGCTAAATAATGGCTCAATGCCATAGCCTTTACTGGTCCTACACTCACACATTATACACAGTTTCAGGGTGTAATAATTAGTCATTAATAATTAATCTATCACTTACACATCCTGTTGTTACACATCCTGTAGTTACACATCCTGTAGTTACACATCCTGTAGTTACACATCCTGTAGTTACATCCTGTAGTTACACATCCTGTAGTTACACATCCTTTAGTTACACATCCTGTAGTTACGCATCCTGTAGTTACACATCCTGTAGTTACACATCCTGTAGTTACGCATCCTGTAGTTACATCCTGTAGTTACACATCCTGTTGTTACACATCCTGTTGTTACACATCCTGTAGTTACACATCCTGTAGTTAAACATCCTGTAGTTACACATCCTATAGTTACACATCCTGTAGTTACATCCTATAGTTACACATCCTGTTGTTACACATCCTGTTTTTACACATCCTGTAGTTACACATCCTGTAGTTACACATCCTTTACTTACACATCCTGTTGTTACACATCCTGTAGTTACACATCCTGTAGTTACACATCCTGTAGTTACACATCCTGTAGTTACACATCCTATAGTTACACATCCTGTAGTTACATCCTGTAGTTACACATCCTGTAGTTACACATCCTATATTTACACATCCTGTAGTTACACATCCTATAGTTACACATCCTGTAGTTACACATCCTGTTGTTACACATCCTGTAGTTACACATCCTTTACTTACACATCCTGTTGTTACACATCCTGTAGTTACGCATCCTGTAGTTACACATCCTGTAGTTACACATCCTGTTGTTACACATCCTGTAGTTACACATCCTGTAGTTACACATCCTGTTGTTACACACCCTGTAGTTACACATCCTGTAGCTACACATCCTGTAGTTACACATCCTGTTGTTACACATCCTGTAGTTACACATCCTGTTGTTACACATCCTGTAGCTACACATCCTGTAGTTACACATCCAGTAGTTACACATCCTGTAGTTACATCCTGTAGTTACATCCTATAGTTACACATCCTGTAGTTACACATCCTGTAGTTATACATCCTGTAGTTACACATCCTGTAGTTACACATCCTGTAGTTACACATCCTGTAGTTACACATCCTGTAGTTGCACATCCTGTAGTTGCACATCCTGTAGTTACACATCCTGGATTTACACATCCAAGATATGGAAAACCCTACTTGGAGATATGTGATCATTGATTGTTTCATGTTTCTGCTTCATATAGTTGGCAGCAGGTGCTTATGTCACCCTTCTGGCCACCAAAATCAGTGGAACTTAGAAGGTGGACCAAGTACCTGCTGACCTCCCACAATGCATGAAGACCAACTGGAGTGGCTGGAGTGTGAGGTGGTTGGTTTCTGTTGGATGTCTCCCAAACAGGAGCAGATCAACCTTGCTGCATCCACTGCTGCTGGGGCGTGTCAAGAAGAAGGGTCTTTCCTCTACTGTACTGGTAACACAGGTATTCATACTACTGTCTATCCAAGAAGAAGAGTCTTTCCTCTACTGTACTGGTAACACAGGTATTCATACTACTGTCTATCCAAGAAGAAGAGTCTTTCCTCTACTGTACTGGTAACACAGGTATTCATACTACTGTCTATCCAAGAAGAAGAGTATTTCCTCTACTGTACTGGTAACACAGGTATTCATACTACTGTCTATCCAAGAAGAAGAGTCTTTCCTCTACTGTACTGGTAACACAGGTATTCATACTACTGTCTATCCAAGAAGAAGAGTATTTCCTCTACTGTACTGGTAACACAGGTATTCATACTACTGTCTATCCAAGAAGAAGAGTCTTTCCTCTACTGTACTGGTAACACAGGTATTCATACTACTGTCTATCCAAGAAGAAGAGTATTTCCTCTACTGTACTGGTAACACAGGTATTCATACTACTGTCTATCCAAGAAGAAGGGTCTTTCCTCTACTGTACTGGTAACAAAGCAGCAGAGGCTGGTGACTTGAAAAATCAAGGAGGATGGGAGACCCACGGTATAGGCGCGGAACGCACTGAGATGTCAAAGTGTGTTTCAAAAATCGTCAAAGAGTAATTATTTTAACCTAAAGCATTTAATAAAGACATTTATAGTACAATATTATGGGGAATGGGAATGAGAGGGCTACTTCCACAGTGTTGGGAAGGGATCACAGCAGTGGTTGAATGAGGTTACGAGGCATGTGTTGAGGTGTTCAGAGGCTTGACTTCAGTGCAGGACAGGATTTGACTGGGAAGACAAAAAACAACAACACAACACACTACACAGTTAGAGACCAAAGAGCTGAGAAGGAGACAGGCCAAGCAAGGAGTAAAACCATTGATGTGTAATAATGTCATTGTGTTTCTGTATGTGATTGACTCTACATACAGTAACGAGAGAAAATTGATAGGGGTACTCACAGTGCTTGGAGAGGAAACATTCCAATGTGCCAGTGGATGAGCGGGCACATGAGACGTGGCTTCAGTTCATGTCAGGACAGAGTTGACAATGGTAGTAGAGTGGAGCAGTCATCACCTCTTAAATCAGGGAACAGGAGGGGACTTAGCTGGAAAAACAAATAGCAGATACATTCCATTACAGCTGCGCACTCATAGGTTTGAACAACATGTTTCTGCGTGAAGTTAAACACAGAGTTCGCATCTCGCCCACTTGACACATCAAAGTAGCCCAAGAAACATTCCTGAATAACGCCCTGATCATCCACATACCTGACGATAACTGACAACTGCAAGCAGACTGGTGGCACCATAGGTCCCAGAGTAGAGGGGCAATTTTACCTCCTGGGGCCCAGAGTTTTTCCTTATCTGTTAACCTAACCAGTAAAACTCTGGACCCTATGTAAATATGTAATGTAAAAAAATAAAGAAAAACCCTGGAATGAGTAGGTGTGTCCAAACTTTTGACTGGTACTGTACTTCTGATATGGTCTACATATCCTAGATGACCAGCCTAAACCTGTTCATATCAGTTCCCATTGGCTATCAGTAGCAGGACTGATCACCTACAAATCGGTGTTAAGTCTAAATAACAGGGCATGTAGCCTAAGCCCAATATTTTTCACAACATTTCCTACGGAGACCATCTAGGACCGGTTTCCCAAAAAGCATCTGAAGGCTAAGTTTATCAGTAGAACCTTTGTAGGAGCATTGTTAAATCTCCGAGCTGTTTCCCCAAAAACCATCGTTACTAAAGTTCAAGTGCACTTGAAAACCCTCATTATTTACCGACTGCCTCAGACCACTCGTAGAACAGCCAAGTGCGTCGTTAGATGCGTTGTTTCACTACTGCGTCTCTTCATGCACAGAAGACCTCCACTAAACAAAAAATCTACATGTTTTATCTGTCTCTCTGTGACCGCCGATAACTTCACAACGAAGTTGGACTACAAATACAACGTTGCCAATGTCTTTGCAATTGTTACAAGCAAGCGAAGGATAAAAAAGACGCTTGAAATGAAAAGCGAGATGACTGCATTAAAAGATAAATGGCCTATTTGGAGCGGGCATGTCGGGGGAGAGCACCGACAGCAGTAGCAGCACTTTCAGAGCAACGCTCTCAAACAGCGCGTCCTAATCCAGTGAAGGGGACACGCTACTTGATGACGGATCAATATGAGGAGACAGAACTGCTACTGCCGGTGTGATGAGAGAACTCTATCCGGTGGAATACGACGATACGAGGACTTCTTTCAGAGAGCGCTCCGTCAACCAGGCCCCAGTGGGCAGAGCTAGGCATGTTGGACTGGGACACGTTTTAATACCATAAAATACTCTCATTTTACAGTTGGTCCGCCATGTTCTGTGTAGTCTAGTTACGCTAATATATTTGCAGTTAATTTTGTTTTAGACTTAATCAGTGAAATATGTTTGAGTAGTAAACAGAGAAACAACAAGGAGTCCCAGACAGTTCACAATAGAACATACCAGAGGAGGGCATCAGTTACTAGGCAACCTACATTATTGGGATCATCTGGGCTCGTTGCCAAAACAGACCATAAAAGGCCTTTACACGCGAAGGTCCGCGGTGGGTCTGTGTAAACTAGCTGATTATATTGGAGACAGGTTTATAGCAGTGAATGGCATCTATTCATTTACTCTCATAGTATTTCTATGTAGAAGCAATATCAGCCAGGGAAACTAATTGTACTCACTTTATGATAGAACATTCCGACTTTTCTGCCTGACTGTGGCGCTATTTACTGCAATTTTCTGATTATCTTTCTGCACATCTCTTTATTTACAATGCTGGTTGCCATGGTTAACACAAACACAGGACATTGAATGCTTCCTGCATTGACTCAGAAAAGGAACAGAAGTAGTACTACAGTATCCCAGAGAGGTCAAACAGGTGTGTGTTAGTCAGATTATCCGGTGTCCACAGCAACACTATTGATTATTCTCTACTCCCAGTGTATGTGGTGTCCTATGGTCTTAGTCTCACTAGGCTCTACTCCCAGTGTATGTGGTGTCCTATGGTCTTAGTCTCACTAGTCTCTACTCCCAGTGTATGTGGTGTCCTATGGTCTTAGTCTCACTAGTCTCTACTCCCAGTGTATGTGGTGTCCTATGGTCTTAGTCTCACTAGTCTCTACTCCCAGTGTATGTGGTGTCCTATGGTCTCACTAGTCTCTACTCCCAGTGTATGTGGTGTCCTATGGTCTTAGTCTCACTAGTCTCTACTCCCAGTGTATGTGGTGTCCTATGGTCTTAGTCTCACTAGTCTCTACTCCCAGTGTATGTGGTGTCCTATGGTCTTAGTCTCACTAGTCTCTACTCCCAGTGTATGTGGTGTCCTATGGTCTCACTAGTCTCTACTCCCAGTGTATGTGGTGTCATATGGTCTCACTAGTCTCTACTCCCAGTGTATGTGGTGTCCTATGGTCTTAGTCTCACTAGTCTCTACTCCCAGTGTATGTGGTGTCCTATGGTCTTAGTCTCACTAGTCTCTACTCCCAGTGTATGTGGTGTCCTATGGTCTTAGTCTCACTAGTCTCTACTCCCAGTGTATGTGGTGTCCTATGGTCTTAGTCTCACTAGTCTCTACTCCCAGTGTATGTGGTGTCCTATGGTCTCACTAGTCTCTACTCCCAGTGTATGTGGTATCCTATGGTTTCACTAGTCTCTACTCCCAGTGTATGTGGTGTCCTATGGTCTCACTAGTCTCTCCTCCCAGTGTATGTGGTGTCGTATGGTCTTAGTCTCATTAGTCTCTACTCCCAGTGTATGTGGTGTCCTATGGTCTTAGTCTCACTAGTCTCTACTCCCAGTGTATGTGGTGTCCTATGGTCTCACTAGTCTCTACTCCCAGTGTATGTGGTGTCGTATGGTCTTAGTCTCATTAGTCTCTACTCCCAGTGTATGTGGTGTCCTATGGTCTTAGTCTCACTAGTCTCTACTCCCAGTGTATGTGGTGTCCTATGGTCTCACTAGTCTCTACTCCCAGTGTATGTGGTGTCCTATGGTCTTAGTCTCACTAGTCTCTACTCCCAGTGTATGTGGTGTCCTATGGTCTCACTAGTCTCTACTCCCAGTGTATGTGGTGTCCTATGGTCTTAGTCTCACTAGTCTCTACTCCCAGTGTATGTGGTGTCCTATGGTCTCACTAGTCTCTACTCCCAGTGTATGTGGTGTCCTATGGTCTCACTAGTCTCTACTCCCAGTGTATGTGGTGTCCTATGGTCTTAGTCTCACTAGTCTCTACTCCCAGTGTATGTGGTGTCCTATGGTCTTAGTCTCACTAGTCTCTACTCCCAGTGTATGTGGTGTCCTATGGTCTTAGTCTCACTAGTCTCTACTCCCAGTGTATGTGGTGTCCTATGGTCTTAGTCTCACTAGTCTCTACTCCCAGTGTATGTGGTGTCCTATGGTCTCACTAGTCTCTACTCACAGTGTATGTGGTGTCCTATGGTCTTAGTCTCACTAGTCTCTACTCCCAGTGTATGTGGTGTCCTATGGTCTTAGTCTCACTAGTCTCTACTCCCAGTGTATGTGGTGTCCTATGGTCTCACTAGTCTCTACTCCCAGTGTATGTGGTGTCCTATGGTCTTAGTCTCACTAGTCTCTACTCCCAGTGTATGTGGTGTCCTATGGTCTCACTAGTCTCTACTCCCAGTGTATGTGGTGTCCTATGGTCTTAGTCTCACTTGTCTCTACTCCCAGTGTATGTGGTGTCCTATGGTCTCACTAGTCTCTACTCCCAGTGTATGTGGTGTCCTATGGTCTCACTAGTCTCTACTCCCAGTGTATGTGGTGTCCTATGGTCTTAGTCTCACTAGTCTCTACTCCCAGTGTATGTGGTGTCCTATGGTCTCACTAGTCTCTACTCCCAGTGTATGTGGTGTCCTATGGTCTCACTAGTCTCTACTCCCAGTGTATGTGGTGTCCTATGGTCTTAGTCTCACTAGTCTCTACTCCCAGTGTATGTGGTGTCCTATGGTCTTAGTCTCACTAGTCTCTACTCCCAGTGTATGTGGTGTCCTATGGTCTCACTAGTCTCTACTCACAGTGTATGTGGTGTCCTATGGTCTTAGTCTCACTAGTCTCTACTCCCAGTGTATGTGGTGTCCTATGGTCTTAGTCTCACTAGTCTCTACTCCCAGTGTATGTGGTGTCCTATGGTCTCACTAGTCTCTACTCCCAGTGTATGTGGTGTCCTATGGTCTTAGTCTCACTAGTCTCTACTCCCAGTGTATGTGGTGTCCTATGGTCTCACTAGTCTCTACTCCCAGTGTATGTGGTGTCCTATGGTCTTAGTCTCACTTGTCTCTACTCCCAGTGTATGTGGTGTCCTATGGTCTCACTAGTCTCTACTCCCAGTGTATGTGGTGTCCTATGGTCTCACTAGTCTCTACTCCCAGTGTATGTGGTGTCCTATGGTCTTAGTCTCACTAGTCTCTACTCCCAGTGTATGTGGTGTCCTATGGTCTCACTAGTCTCTACTCCCAGTGTATGTGGTGTCCTATGGTCTCACTAGTCTCTACTCCCAGTGTATGTGGTGTCCTATGGTCTCACTAGTCTCTACTCCCAGTGTATGTGGTGTCTTATGGTCTCACTAGTCTCTACTCCCAGTGTATGTGGTTTCCTATGGTCTTAGTCTCACTAGTCTCTACTCCCAGTGTATGTGGTGTCCTATGGTCTCACTAGTCTCTACTCCCAGTGTATGTGGTGTCCTATGGTCTTAGTCTCACTAGTCTCTACTCCCAGTGTATGTGGTGTCCTATGGTCTTAGTCTCACTAGTCTCTACTCCCAGTGTATGTGGTGTCCTATGGTCTTAGTCTCACTAGTCTCTACTCCCAGTGTATGTGGTGTCCTATGGTCTTAGTCTCACTAGTCTCTACTCCCAGTGTATGTGGTGTCCTATGGTCTCACTAGTCTCTACTCCCAGTGTATGTGGTGTCCTATGGTCTAGTCTCACTAATCTCTACTCCCAGTGTATGTGGTGTCCTATGGTCTTAGTCTCACTAGTCTCTACTCCCAGTGTATGTGGTGTCCTATGGTCTCACTAGTCTCTACTCCCAGTGTATGTGGTGTCCTATCGTCTTAGTCTCACTAGTCTCTACTCCCAGTGTATGTGGTGTCCTATGGTCTCACTAGTCTCTACTCCCAGTGTATGTGGTGTCCTATGGTCTTAGTCTCACTAGTCTCTACTCCCCGTGTATGTGGTGTCCTATGGTCTCACTAGTCTCTACTCCCAGTGTATGTGGTGTCTTATGGTCTCACTAGTCTCTACTCCCAGTGTATGTGGTGTCCTATGGTCTTAGTCTCACTAGTCTCTACTCCCAGTGTATGTGGTGTCCTATGGTCTCACTAGTCTCTACTCCCAGTGTATGTGGTGTCCTATGGTTTCACTAGTCTCTACTCCCAGTGTATGTGGTGTCCTATGGTCTCACTAGTCTCTACTCCCAGTGTATGTGGTGTCGTATGGTCTTAGTCTCACTAGTCTCTACTCCCAGTGTATGTGGTGTCCTATGGTCTTAGTCTCACTAGTCTCTACTCCCAGTGTATGTGGTGTCCTATGGTCTTAGTCTCACTAGTCTCTACTCCCAGTGTATGTGGTGTCCTATGGTCTCACTAGTCTCTACTCCCAGTGTATGTGGTGTCCTATGGTCTTAGTCTCACTAGTCTCTACTCCCAGTGTATGTGGTGTCCTATGGTCTTAGTCTCACTAGTCTCTACTCCCAGTGTATGTGGTGTCCTATGGTCTTAGTCTCACTAGTCTCTACTCCCAGTGTATGTGGTGTCCTATGGTCTTAGTCTCACTAGTCTCTACTCCCAGTGTATGTGGTGTCCTATGGTCTTAGTCTCACTAGTCTCTACCCCCAGTGTATGTGGTGTCCTATGGTCTTAGTCTCACTAGTCTCTACTCCCAGTGTATGTGGTGTCCTATGGTCTCACTAGTCTCTACTCCCAGTGTATGTGGTGTCCTATGGTCTTAGTCTCACTAATCTCTACTCCCAGTGTATGTGGTGTCCTATGGTCTTAGTCTCACTAGTCTCTACTCCCAGTGTATGTGGTGTCCTATGGTCTCACTAGTCTCTACTCCCAGTGTATGTGGTGTCCTATCGTCTTAGTCTCACTAGTCTCTACTCCCAGTGTATGTGGTGTCCTATGGTCTCACTAGTCTCTACTCCCAGTGTATGTGGTGTCCTATGGTCTTAGTCTCACTAGTCTCTACTCCCAGTGTATGTGGTGTCCTATGGTCTCACTAGTCTCTACTCCCAGTGTATGTGGTGTCATATGGTCTCACTAGTCTCTACTCCCAGTGTATGTGGTGTTCTATGGTCTTAGTCTCACTAGTCTCTACTCCCAGTGTATGTGGTGTCCTATGGTCTCACTAGTCTCTACTCCCAGTGTATGTGGTGTCCTATGGTCTCACTAGTCTCTACTCCCCGTGTATGTGGTGTCCTATGGTCTCACTAGTCTCTACTCCCAGTGTATGTGGTGTCTTATGGTCTCACTAGTCTCTACTCCCAGTGTATGTGGTGTCCTATGGTCTTAGTCTCACTAGTCTCTACTCCCAGTGTATGTGGTGTCCTATGGTCTCACTAGTCTCTACTCCCAGTGTATGTGGTGTCCTATGGTTTCACTAGTCTCTACTCCCAGTGTATGTGGTGTCCTATGGTCTCACTAGTCTCTACTCCCAGTGTATGTGGTGTCGTATGGTCTTAGTCTCACTAGTCTCTACTCCCAGTGTATGTGGTGTCCTATGGTCTTAGTCTCACTAGTCTCTACTCCCAGTGTATGTGGTGTCCTATGGTCTTAGTCTCACTAGTCTCTACTCCCAGTGTATGTGGTGTCCTATGGTCTTAGTCTCACTAGTCTCTACTCCCAGTGTATGTGGTGTCCTATGGTCTTAGTCTCACTAGTCTCTACTCCCAGTGTATGTGGTGTCCTATGGTCTCACTAGTCTCTACTCCCAGTGTATGTGGTGTCCTATGGTCTTAGTCTCACTAGTCTCTACTCCCAGTGTATGTGGTGTCCTATGGTCTCACTAGTCTCTACTCCCAGTGTATGTGGTGTCCTATGGTCTTAGTCTCACTAGTCTCTACTCCCAGTGTATGTGGTGTCCTATGGTCTTAGTCTCACTAGTCTCTACTCCCAGTGTATGTGGTGTCCTATGGTCTTAGTCTCACTAGTCTCTACTCCCAGTGTATGTGGTGTCCTATGGTCTCACTAGTCTCTACTCCCGGTGTATGTGGTGTCCTATGGTCTTAGTCTCACTAGTCTCTACTCCCAGTGTATGTGGTGTCCTATGGTCTCACTAGTCTCTACTCACAGTGTATGTGGTGTCCTATGGTCTTAGTCTCACTAGTCTCTACTCCCAGTGTATGTGGTGTCCTATGGTCTTAGTCTCACTAGTCTCTACTCCCAGTGTATGTGGTGTCCTATGGTCTCACTAGTCTCTACTCCCAGTGTATGTGGTGTCCTATGGTCTTAGTCTCACTAGTCTCTACTCCCAGTGTATGTGGTGTCCTATGGTCTCACTAGTCTCTACTCCCAGTGTATGTGGTGTCCTATGGTCTTAGTCTCACTTGTCTCTACTCCCAGTGTATGTGGTGTCCTATGGTCTCACTAGTCTCTACTCCCAGTGTATGTGGTGTCCTATGGTCTCACTAGTCTCTACTCCCAGTGTATGTGGTGTCCTATGGTCTTAGTCTCACTAGTCTCTACTCCCAGTGTATGTGGTGTCCTATGGTCTCACTAGTCTCTACTCCCAGTGTATGTGGTGTCCTATGGTCTCACTAGTCTCTACTCCCAGTGTATGTGGTGTCCTATGGTCTCACTAGTCTCTACTCCCAGTGTATGTGGTGTCTTATGGTCTCACTAGTCTCTACTCCCAGTGTATGTGGTTTCCTATGGTCTTAGTCTCACTAGTCTCTACTCCCAGTGTATGTGGTGTCCTATGGTCTCACTAGTCTCTACTCCCAGTGTATGTGGTGTCCTATGGTCTTAGTCTCACTAGTCTCTACTCCCAGTGTATGTGGTGTCCTATGGTCTTAGTCTCACTAGTCTCTACTCCCAGTGTATGTGGTGTCCTATGGTCTTAGTCTCACTAGTCTCTACTCCCAGTGTATGTGGTGTCCTATGGTCTTAGTCTCACTAGTCTCTACTCCCAGTGTATGTGGTGTCCTATGGTCTCACTAGTCTCTACTCCCAGTGTATGTGGTGTCCTATGGTCTAGTCTCACTAATCTCTACTCCCAGTGTATGTGGTGTCCTATGGTCTTAGTCTCACTAGTCTCTACTCCCAGTGTATGTGGTGTCCTATGGTCTCACTAGTCTCTACTCCCAGTGTATGTGGTGTCCTATCGTCTTAGTCTCACTAGTCTCTACTCCCAGTGTATGTGGTGTCCTATGGTCTCACTAGTCTCTACTCCCAGTGTATGTGGTGTCCTATGGTTTCACTAATCTCTACTCCCAGTGTATGTGGTGTCCTATGGTCTCACTAGTCTCTACTCCCAGTGTATGTGGTGTCGTATGGTCTTAGTCTCACTAGTCTCTACTCCCAGTGTATGTGGTGTCCTATGGTCTTAGTCTCACTAGTCTCTACTCCCAGTGTATGTGGTGTCCTATGGTCTTAGTCTCACTAGTCTCTACTCCCAGTGTATGTGGTGTCCTATGGTCTTAGTCTCACTAGTCTCTACTCCCAGTGTATGTGGTGTCCTATGGTCTTAGTCTCACTAGTCTCTACTCCCAGTGTATGTGGTGTCCTATGGTCTCACTAGTCTCTACTCCCAGTGTATGTGGTGTCCTATGGTCTTAGTCTCACTAGTCTCTACTCCCAGTGTATGTGGTGTCCTATGGTCTCACTAGTCTCTACTCCCAGTGTATGTGGTGTCCTATGGTCTTAGTCTCACTAGTCTCTACTCCCAGTGTATGTGGTGTCCTATGGTCTTAGTCTCACTAGTCTCTACTCCCAGTGTATGTGGTGTCCTATGGTCTTAGTCTCACTAGTCTCTACTCCCAGTGTATGTGGTGTCCTATGGTCTCACTAGTCTCTACTCCCGGTGTATGTGGTGTCCTATGGTCTTAGTCTCACTAGTCTCTACTCCCAGTGTATGTGGTGTCCTATGGTCTTAGTAAATACTCTCACCAACCCTCATCTTTTCTCTCTGTCTCTCCTTCCGGAGGGGCTGAGTCTCCAGGACCGTGACTGAGGACACCCTGGCCTGACACCTGGACGTGCCTGGTCCAATCCCACCTGGACCCCTCTAACTGCTACATGCCTGTCGCTGCCTCCACTGAATCTGTCTCCCCCTCAAGTCGCTGACCCCTCCCCCCTCCCCTCCCACCCAGATACTTGGATTCTATTATTTACCGTGAGGTCGTTATGAAAATCCATCTGACCATAGGGTCTTGAAATGTTAATAGTTTCTGGATCTTGTCAGAGCCTGCTGGCCATTAAAACTGGTATTGCTCTTTACTTATTGAAATGGGGAATAAAGGAAGACAATGCTTTCATTTTCAATGAAGACAAAATGAAGAAAAGGTTAGAGATGTAATGTATGATTTAATACGGCCTGTATCTCTGGTTAGAGATGTAATGTATGATTTAATACAGCCTGTATCTCTGGTTAGAGATGTAATGTATGATTTAATACGGCCTGTATCTCTGGTTAGAGATGTAATGTATGATTTAATACGGCCTGTATCTCTGGTTAGAGATGTAATGTATGATTTAATACGACCTGTATCTCAAGTTAGAGATGTAATGTATGATTTAATACGGCCTGTATCTCTGGTTAGAGATGTAATGTATGATTTAATACAGCCTGTATCTCTGGTTAGAGATGTAATGTATGATTTAATACGGCCTGTATCTCTGGTTAGAGATGTAATGTATGATTTAATACGGCCTGTATCTCTGGTTAGAGATGTAATGTATGATTTAATACGACCTGTATCTCAAGTTAGAGATGTAATGTATGATTTAATACGGCCTGTATCTCTGGTTAGAGATGTAATGTATGATTTAATACGGCCTGTATCTCTGGTTAGAGATGTAATGTATGATTTAATACGGCCTGTATCTCTGGTTAGAGATGTAATGTATGATTTAATACGGCCTGTATCTCTGGTTAGAGATGTAATGTATGATTTAATACGGCCTGTATCTCTGGTTAGAGATGTAATGTATGATTTAATACGGCCTGTATCTCTGGTTAGAGATGTAATGTATGATTTAATACGGCCTGTATCTCTGGTTAGAGATGTAATGTATGATTTAATACGGCCTGTATCTCTGGTTAGAGATGTAATGTATGATTTAATACGGCCTGTATCTCTGGTTAGAGATGTAATGTATGATTTAATACGGCCTGTATCTCTGGTTAGAGATGTAATGTATGATTTAATACGGCCTGTATCTCTGGTTAGAGATGTAATGTATGATTTAATACGGCCTGTATCTCTGGTTAGAGATGTAATGTATGATTTAATACGGCCTGTATCTCTGGTTAGAGATGTAATGTATGATTTAATACGGCCTGTATCTCTGTTTAGAGATGTAATGTATGATTTAATACGGCCTGTATCTCTGGTTAGAGATGTAATGTATGATTTAATACGGCCTGTATCTCTGGTTAGAGATGTAATGTATGATTTAATACGGCCTGTATCTCTGTTTAGAGATGTAATGTATGATTTAATACGGCCTGTATCTCTGGTTAGAGATGTAATGTATGATTTAATACGGCCTGTATCTCTGGTTAGAGATGTAATGTATGATTTAATACGGCCTGTAGCTCTGGTTAGAGATGTAATGTATGATTTAATACGGCCTGTATCTCTGGTTAGAGATGTAATGTATGATTTAATACGGCCTGTATCTCTGGTTAGAGATGTAATGTATGATTTAATACGGCCTGTATCTCTGGTTAGAGATGTAATGTATGATTTAATACGGCCTGTATCTCTGGTTAGAGATGTAATGTATGATTTAATACGGCCTGTATCTCTGGTTAGAGATGTAATGTATGATTTAATACGGCCTGTATCTCTGGTTAGAGATGTAATGTATGATTTAATACGGCCTGTATCTCTGGTTAGAGATGTAATGTATGATTTAATACGGCCTGTATCTCTGGTTAGAGATGTAATGTATGATTTAATACGGCCTGTATCTCTGGTTAGAGATGTAATGTATGATTTAATACGGCCTGTATCTCTGGTTAGAGATGTAATGTATGATTTAATACGGCCTGTATCTCTGTATTACAGCAAGTCAAATAGAGATGAGTGAAAAGTGGAAGTGTGACTTCTTTCCCCAGTGATTTCCTAAGGCTGAGGTATTTAGTCAGTTATCAGTTGTTCCACACCAAGGCTAGATGTGGCTGAATGGCAACAACACCACACATGACTGAAATGCAACTCATTCATCTCATTAGTACATGAATATTCAGTCTATTGAATATTCCATCAATGAAAAGATGGATTTCTTGGCTGAATGAATGTTTTGTTAAACCATCCAAAGCGACACACACCTATACAATAAAGGAAGTTTATCAAAATAAGTTATTGACGGGAAGATTCATTTACTACATTAATTATAGTCACAGACTTTCCTCTTCATTTGCTCAACTGGAGGAATGGGATGGAGAAATGATTTACAATAGGCAGGGTGGGGCTCCTGGAGGAATGGGATGGAGAAATGATTTACAATAGGCAGGGTGGGGCTCCTGGAGGAATGGGATGGAGAAATTATTTACAATAGGCAGGGTGGGGCTCCTGGAGGAATGGGATGGAGAAATGATTTACAATAGGCAGGGTGGGGCTCAGCTGGAGGAATGGGATGGAGAAATGATTTACAATAGGCAGGGTGGGGCTCAACGGGAGGAATGGGATGGAGAAATGATTTACAATAGGCAGGGTGGGGCTCAACGGGAGGAATGGGATGGAGAAATGATTTACAATAGGCAGGGTGGGGCTCAACTGGAGGAATGGGATGGAGAAATGATTTACAATAGGCTGGGTGGGGCTCAACGGGAGGAATGGGATGGAGAAATGATTTACAATAGGCAGGGTGGGGCTCAACGGGAGGAATGGGATGGAGAAATGATTTACAATAGGCAGGGTGGGGCTCAACTGGAGGAATGGGATGGAGAAATGATTTACAATAGGCAGGGTGGGGCTCAACTGGAGGAATGCGTCCCAAAGGGCACCATATTCCTTATAACTTTGCCCTGTATAATACACTACATTTGACCAGAACCCTGTGGGACCCTGTGGAACCCTGTGGGACCTTATGGAACCCTGTGGGACCGTATGGAACCATATGGAACCCTATGGAACCCTATGGAACCCTATAGAACCCTATAGAACCCTATGGAACTCTGTGGAACCCAATGGAACCCTATGGAACCCTGTGGAACCCTGTGGAACCCTGTGGAACCCTATGGAACCCTGTAGAACCCTGTGGAACCCTATGGAACCCTATGGAACCCTGTGGGCCCTGGCCAAAATGTTGATGAAGCCACCTGAAATTGGTTTGAGCTACTTTACACCATTAGTAAATCCCTTAGACCAGAATATAATAATAATAATAATAATATGCCATTTAGCAGACGCTTTTATCCAAAGCGACTTACAGTCATGCGTGCATACATTTTTGTGTATGGGTGGTCCCGGGGATCGAACCCACTACCTTGGCGTTACAAGCGCCGTGCTCTACCAGCTGAGCTACAGAGGACCACAGAAATGTGCAAGTCCACACTTTGGTAGAAGGACAATGGATATGTAGCCAATGTTAATGGTCACACACCTTTGAGTCAAACTCTGCTTGTTCATTGTTATTCATGGAGATGAAGTGCATTTAGTTGATTTGGTGTCCTTAGAGAAAATGAGGAGGCTTCAACAATGCCACACGTCTTGTATGTATCTTCTCTTAAGGTGCCAGAGGAAAGACCTATTGTTAAACAGAAGGGAGAGGTGTCCCGATGTCCTAACTGCCAGGGGAAATACCTATTGTTAAACAGAAGGCAGAGGTGTCCCAATGTCCTAACTGCCAGGGGAAAGACCTATTGTTAAACAGAAGGGAGAGGTGTCCCAATGTCCTAACTGCCAGGGGAAAGACCTATTGTTAAACAGAAGGGAGAGGTGTCCCAATGTCCTAACTGCCAGGGGAAAGACCTATTGTTAAACAGAAGGGAGAGGTGTCCCGATGTCCTAACTGCCAGGGGAAAGACCTATTGTTGAACAGAAGGCAGAGGTGGAATTCTGGCTGTGCCATTCAGGAAGTGAATTATACATCTGTGAAGGTACAATTATAATGATGGAGCTGTCTATGAATCATCCCAATGTCAATGATTTAAAAAGCGATAAATATCAACACTAGCCGTCAGTTATTAAGGCAAAGTATGGAATTATTTTTCAGACCTCAGAACCCTGGGAGTTGGTGGGAATGGACCTGGTGCGGCCACTTGTACCCAACAGTGGTAACAATACCTACATCTGCACAATGGGGGACTACTTCACCAGGTGTATGAATGGAACCGTTCAAAGGTAGGTACTAAGACTGTATACAGTGACAACCTGCTATACATTCTAAGTATTGAGATGTACAATCTGGCCTCTACCATGTCTGTCAGATGTCCAACAATTGTACTTGTATTTTCAGGACCCTCTGGTGGATGAGCAGCCTGAAAGGTGGCCTGAATGTTTAGAGTCCATCATGTTTGGGCTGAGGACCAAGAAGCAGATGACAACTGGGTTCTCTCCCTTCTTCCTCCTCTTTGGGAAAGAGGGGAGGTACCCAACGAGGTCCCTCGAACATTTCAGGAAGTCAGTGATCTGGAGGCTCCTCAGAGGAGGAAGGGGAGGACCATCCTCCTCACTGAATTTCATAAAAATAAAATCATTTTTAGATAAAACTATACTAAATATAATCACATATCACCAAATAATGATTTAAAACACATTATTTTGCAAAGAAGGTCTGCAGTAGCCTCAACAGCACTCTGTAGGGTAGCACCATGGTGTAGCCGGAGGACAGCTAGCTTCCGTCCTCCTCTGGGTACATTGACTTCAATACAAAACCTAGGAGGCTCATGGTCCTCACCCCCTTCCATAGACTTACACAGTAACTATGACAGGAGGACGTCCTCCAACCTATCAGAGCTCTTGCAGCATGAACAAACATGTTGTCCACCCAATCAAAGGACCAGAGAATGAATCTAGTACTGAAAGCATAAGCTACAGCTAGCTAGCACTACAGTGCATAAAATGTGGTGAGTAGAGAGAGAGAAAGACTGTCATGTTTTTTCAGTTTTACTTACTTAGCTAGCAAATGCAGCTAGCTAGTTTAGCCTACTGAAACACTCTGCTCAAACAGATGGATGCTATGTTAGCTGGCTGGTAATGACTATCCAACACAACACTGGAACTCTTCCAAGTCAAGGTAAGCTTTTGGTTTTACAAATGTATTGCCACTGGGGCCTGCCGGTGTAACTGCTTACTGACTGTACACTGTAACGTTACTGCATGATTGTAGCGGGTTTACTAATGCGTTAGTTCTATTAGCTATGCCGACTATGATGTTACTTTAGCAAATATGGTGACAACTATGTTGATTTTAAATATAAATATTAACAGTAAACACAAAGGGTGTGTAAAACAGTATGTTGGCTTGGCTGATAAAAAGGGTAGATTGAATTTCTCTTGGCAGTTGTGGCTCCCAGGACTACAGCCAATCAAGGACTAGCTACCCATCCCCCACTGCTGCTCTCACCCCCCACCCCTCACCTCATCCCCTGACATGCTGGACTCTCAATAATCCCCTCCATGAAGACTGGGGGTCAGCCTGATGAACCAAACTACCCAATAATCCCCTCCATGAAGACTGGGGGTCAGCCTGATGAACCAAACTACCCAATAATCCCCTCCATGAAGACTGGGGGTCAGCCTGATGTACCAAACTACCCAATAATCCACTCCATGAAGACTGGGGGTCAGCCTGATGAACCGAACTACCCAATAATCCCCTCCATGAAGACTGGGGGTCAGCCTGATGAACCAAACTACCCAATAATCCTCCATGTAGCCTGATTCTCTCTCACACACATACATAATCAAACATGTTTTTTCTTCCAGTCTCACCTGAACACCGTTTTTACCTGTTTATTTTCATATCAGCCATTTTGCGATTCCAGCCTCACCTGAACACCGTTTTTACCTGTTTATTTTCATATCAGGCCTTTTGGGCTTCCAGCCTCACCTGAACACCGTTTTTACCTGTTTATTTATCTGCAGTGTTTTGTCTTTCACTTATTTTCTTTGGTGTGAATAAATAAAACCTAAAACCTAATTGAGAAATGTTTTCACTTGCAATGACTTGTTATGTTTAAACCGTGATTTAAACTGAGACTCAGTGATATGACATGTAAGGCTGTGTGTCTGCTTGATTTCATATATGTACCTGATTTCCATTCAGACTGCTTTGTCCAGCCAAGTGGCACTTTGTGGGATACATTGAATGTAATGGAGTTGAAGTTGTGTTCCCAGCTGTCCACTGGATGGCGCCAGAGCAGCATAACTGGACTGGTGGGACATGAGTAATATACCAGGGAAATACACTATATATACAAAAGTATGTGGACACCACTTCAAATTAGTGGATTCTGCTATTTCAGCCACACCCGTTGCTGACAGATGTATCAAAGCGAGCACACCGCCATGCAATCTCCATAGACAAACATTAGCAGTAGAATGTCCCATACTGAAGAGCTCAGTGACTTTCAACGTGGCACCGTCATAGGATGCCACCTTTCCAACAAGTCACATTTATGCCCTGCTAGAGCTGCCCCGGTGAACTGTAAGTGCTTTTATTGTGAAGTGGAAACGTCTAGGAGCAACAACGGCTCAGCCACGAAGTTGTAGGCCACACAAGCTCACAGAACGGGACCGCTTAGTGTCTATGGAGATTGCATGGCTGTGTGCTCGATTTTATGCACCTGTCAGCAACGGGTGTGGCTGAAATATCCAAAACCACTAATTTGAAAGGGTGTCCACATACTGCTGTATATATAGAGTATAGTTACACAGTGCTTTCGGAAAGTATTCAGACCCCTTGACTTTTTCCACATTTTGTTACGTTAAAGCTTATTCTAAAATTGATTAAACTGTTTTTTTTCCCTCATCAATCTGAATTGGACCATTTTCTGTCCTGCTAAGCATTCAAAATGTAACAAGTACTTTTGGGTGTCAGGGAAAATGTATGGAGTAAAAAGTACATTCTTTTCTTTAGGAATGTAGTGAAGTGAAAGTAAAAGTAGTCAAAAATATAAATAGTAAAGTCAAGTACAGATACCCCAAAAACTACTTAAGTAGTACTTTAAAGTATTTTTACTTAAGTACTTTACACCACTGGTTAACTCTCTCTCTTAGCTAGCTCGACTATGCACCTGCCTCTGCTAGCAATACACTGTGCTAACATTAGCCTTTTCTGGACCACAGAAAATAACAGTTTTAAACAGTTGTAAAAACCCACTTCTTCCAGACAGAATAGTTCCTGTAGATTCAGACTTACTCATCACCAATCTTTTGTTATGTCTCGTGGGTTTCATAACCACGTCTCTATAATAATTCAATAATGATGAGACAGGAGACAGGAATCAGTTCAACCATTTATCTGGAATATGATCATCTCAACACATACAAACCCCCATGATGCTCTGCAGCACAACCCCAATATACAACAAATACATACATAAGTAAATGGACACTAAACAAAACTCACAGAGGAATTGAAATGTTCAGTTGTAGAAAGTAGGGCCATGGGATAGGGTCAGAAAGGTCAGTATGTTTGATAACTGGTTCCAGAGGTGACATAACAAGCATAAGGTCCATTATAACACAGTGAAGTAGAGGTGGGAGCTAAAAGCAGACATGGACAGTGAGACGGTGTGAGGAGGTCAGGGGTGAAACACTAGATCAGGACAGGTAGAAATGGCAGGGCTGGAAATAGACACAGAGACACATTCTGATCATGGCTCAGACCTGACCTGAGACACCCAAACAGAAGATGCCATAGCAAAGTCCTGTCCAGTAGGCTATATGGGATTTCCTTTCATCAAAATCCAACACATGGAAATGTGTGCAGTGTGTGTTTGTGTGTGTGTGTGTGTGTCCAGTGTGTGTTTGTCCAGTGTGTGTGTGTGTGTATGTGTGTGTCCTGTGTGTGTGTGTGTTCAATGTGTGTGTGTGTTCAGTGTGTGTGTGTCCAATGTGTATGGATGTGTGTGTCCAGTGTGTGTGTGTGTGTGTGTGAATCCAGTGTGTGTCTGTCCAGTGTATGTCTGTCCAGTGTGTGTGTGTGTGTGAGTCCTGTGTATGTTTGTCCAGTGTGTGTGTGTGTCCAGTGTGTGTGTGTGTTCAGTGTGTGTGTGTCCAATGTGTATGGATGTGTGTGTCCAGTGTGTGTGTGTGAATCCAGTGTGTGTGTATGTGTGTGTGTGTGTGGATGCGTGTCCAGTGTGTGTGTGTGTCCAGTGTGTGTGTGTCCAGTGTGTGTGTGTGTCCAGTGTGTGTGTGTCCAGTGTGTGTGTGTGTGTTCAGTGTGTGTGTGTGTGTGTGTGTCCAGTGTGTGTGTTTGTTCAGCGTGTGTGTGTTCAGTGTGTGTGTGTATCCAGCGTGTATGTTTAGTGTGTGTGTGTCCAGTGTGTGTGTGTGTGTGTGTGTGTTCAGCGTGTGTGTGTTCAGTGTGTGTGTGTGATCAGTGTGTGTGTGTCCATTGTGTTTGTGTATCCAGTGTGTGTGTCCAGTGTGTGTGTGTGTGTGTGTGTGTGTCCAGTGTGTGTGTGTCCAGTGTGTGTGTGTCCAGTGTGTGTGTGTGTCCAGTGTGTGTGTGTGTCCAGTGTGTGTCCAGTGTGTGTGTCAGGTGTGTGTGTCCAGTGTGTGTGTCAGGTGTGTGTGTCCAGTGTGTATGTGTGTGTGTGTCCAGTGTGTGTGTGTCCAGTGTGTGTGTCCTGTGTGTGTGTGTGTCAGGTGTGTGTGTCCTGTGTGTATGTGTGTGTGTGTCCAGTGTGAGTGTGTGTTTGTGTGTGTGTCCAGTGTGTGTGTGTCCAGCGTATGTGTGTGCGTCCTCTGTGTGTGTGTGTTTGTGTGTGTCCAGTGTGTGTGTGTCCAGTGTGTGTGTGTGTGTCCAGTGTGTGTGAGAGTGTGTGTGTGTGTGTGTGTATGTATGTCCTGTGTGTGTGTGTGTCCAGTGTGTGTGTGTGTGTGTGTCCTGTGTGTGTGTGTGTGTGTGTGTTTGTGTGTGTCCAGTGTGTGTGTGTCCAGTGTGTGTGTGTGTGTCCAGTGTGTGTGAGTGTGTGTGTAAGTGTGTATTTGTGTGTGTCCAGTGTCTGTGTGTGTGTCCAGTGTGTGTGAGTGTGTGTGTCCAGTGTGTGTGTGTGTGTCCAGTGTGTGTGAGAGTGTGTGTGTGTGTGTGTGTATGTATGTCCTGTGTGTGTGTGTGTCCAGTGTGTGTGTGTGTGTGTGTGTGTCCTGTGTGTGTGTGTGTGTGTGTGTTTGTGTGTGTCCAGTGTGTGTGTGTCCAGTGTGTGTGTGTGTGTCCAGCGTATGTGTGTGTGTCCAGTGTGTGTGTCCAGTGTGTGTGTGTGTGTTTGTGTGTGTCCAGTGTGTGTGTGTGTGTGTGTGTGTGTGTGTGTGTGTGTCCAGTGTGTGTATGTGTCCTGTGTGTGTGTGTGTGTGTCCAGTGTGTGTGAGTGTGTGTGTGTGTGTGTGTGTCCTGTGTGTGTGTGTCAGGTGTGTGTGTTTGTGTGTCCAGTGTGTGTGTGTGTCCTGTGTGTGTTTACTGTGTGTGTGTGTGTGTGTGTGTGTCCAGTGTGTGTGAGTGTGTGTTTCCAGTGTGTGTGTGTCCAGTGTGTGTGTGTGTGTCCAGTGTGTGTGTGTGTGTGTGTTTGTCCAGTGTGTGTGTGTGTGTCCAGTGTGTTTGTGTCCTCTGTGTGTGTATGTGTGTGTCCAGTGTGTGTGTGTCCAGTGTGTGTGTGTGTCCAGTGTGTGTGTGTTCAGTGTGTGTGTCCAGTGTGTGTGTCCAGAGTGTGTGTTTGTCAGTGTGTATGTGTGTACAGTGTCCAGTGTGTGGGTGTGTTTGTCCAGTTTGTGTGATCAATGTATGTGTGTCCTGTGTGTGTGTGTGTGTATGTCCAGTGTTTGTTTGTCCGGTGTCAGTGTGTGTGTCCAGTGTGTGTGTGTGAGTGTCCGGTGTGTTTGTTCAGTGTGTGTGTCCAGTGTGTGTGTGCGTCCAGTGTGTGTGTGTGTCAGTGTGTTTGTTTGTCAGTGTGTGTATGTGTGTACAGTGTCCAGTGTGTGGGTGTGTTTGTCCAGTGTTTGTTTGTCCGGTGTGTGTGTGTGTGTGTGTGTTCAGTGTGTTTGTTCAGTGTGTGTGTGTGTGTGTGTGTGTATGTGTGTGTGTGTGTGTATAGTGTGTGTGTATCAAGTGTGTTTGTTTGTCCAGTGTATGTCAGTGTGTGTGTCCAGTGTGTGTGTGTT
The DNA here is from genome assembly GCF_964263955.1 of Coregonus lavaretus. NCBI lineage: Eukaryota > Metazoa > Chordata > Actinopteri > Salmoniformes > Salmonidae > Coregonus > Coregonus lavaretus. The sequence continues at coordinate 110,723 of NW_028164325.1, read as the reverse complement.
CAGTGTGTCAGTGTGTGTGTTTGTTCAGTGTGTCAGTGTGAGTGTGTGTGTGTGTGTGTGTGTGTGTGTACAGTGTGTGTGTATCAAGTGTGTTTGTGTGTCCAGTGTGTGTGTGTGTGTGTGTGTGTGTGTGTGTGTGTGTGTGTGTGTGTGTGTGTACAGTGTGTGTGTATCAAGTGTGTTTGTATGTCCAGTGTGTGTGTGAGTGTCCAGTGTGTGTGTGTGTGTCCAGTGTGTCAGTGTGTGTGTGTGTGTGTGTGTGTGTGTGTGTGTGTGTGTGTTTGTGTGTGTGTACAGTGTGTGTGTATCAAGTGTGTTTGTGTGTCAGTGTGTGTGTCCAGTGTGTGTGTGTGTTCAGTATGTGTGTGTGTGTGTCCAGTGTGTGTGTGTGTCCAGTGTGTGTGTGTGTGTCAGTGTGTGTGTTTGTCAGTGTGTGTGTGTGTGTGTGTGTGTCAAGTGTATGTGTGTGTGTCTCCAGTGTGTGTGTGTGTGTCTCCAGTGTGAGTGTGTGTGTGTGTGTGTGTGTGTGATCCAGTGTATGTGTGTGTGTGTGTGTTTTTGTCCAGAGTGTGTGTTTCCAGTGTGTGTGTTTCTCCAGTTGTGTGTGTGTGTGTGTGTGTGTGTGTGTGTGTGTGTGTGTGTGTGTGTGTGTGTGTGTGTGTGTGTGTGTGTGTGTGTCCAGTGGGAGTGTGTGTCCAGTGTGTGTGTATGTATGTGTCCAGTGTGTGTGTGTGTGTGTGTGTCCAGTGTTTGTGTGTGTGTGTGTCCAGTGTGTGTGTGTGTCCAGTGTGTGTGTGTCCAGTGTGTGTGTGTCCAGTGTGTGTGTGTGTGTCCAGTATGTGTGTGTGTTCAGTGTCAGTGTGTGTGTATCAAGTGTGTTTGTGTGTCAGTGTGTGTGTCCAGTGTGTGTGTGTGTTCAGTATGTGTGTGTGTGTGTCCAGTGTGTGTGTGTGTCCAGTGTGTGTGTGTGTGTCAGTGTGTGTGTTTGTCAGTGTGTGTGTGTGTGTGTGTGTGTGTGTGTCCAGTGTGTGTGTGTGTGTCTCCAGTGTGAGTGTGTGTGTGTGTGTGTGTGTGTGATCCAGTGTATGTGTGTGTGTGTGTGTTTTTGTCCAGAGTGTGTGTTTCCAGTGTGTGTGTTTCTCCAGTTGTGTGTGTGTGTGTGTGTGTGTGTGTGTGTGTGTGTGTGTGTGTGTGTGTGTCCAGTGGGAGTGTGTGTCCAGTGTGTGTGTATGTATGTGTCCAGTGTGTGTGTGTGTGTGTGTGTCCAGTGTTTGTGTGTGTGTGTGTCCAGTGTGTGTGTGTGTCCAGTGTGTGTGTGTCCAGTGTGTGTGTGTCCAGTGTGTGTGTGTGTGTCCAGTATGTGTGTGTGTTCAGTGTGTGAGTGTGTGTGTTTCCAGTGTGTGTCTGTCCAGTGTATGTCTGTCCAGTGTGTGTGTTTTTGTCCAGAGTGTGTGTTTCCAGTGTGTGTGTTTCTCCAGTTGTGTGTGTGTGTGTGTGTGTGTGTGTGTGTGTGTGTGTGTGTGTGTGTGTGTGTGTGTGTGTGTGTCCAGTGGGAGTGTGTGTCCAGTGTGTGTGTATGTATGTGTCCAGTGTGTGTGTGTGTGTGTGTGTCCAGTGTTTGTGTGTGTGTGTGTCCAGTGTGTGTGTGTGTCCAGTGTGTGTGTGTCCAGTGTGTGTGTGTCCAGTGTGTGTGTGTGTGTCCAGTATGTGTGTGTGTTCAGTGTCAGTGTGTGTGTATCAAGTGTGTTTGTGTGTCAGTGTGTGTGTCCAGTGTGTGTGTGTGTTCAGTATGTGTGTGTGTGTGTCCAGTGTGTGTGTGTGTCCAGTGTGTGTGTGTGTGTCAGTGTGTGTGTTTGTCAGTGTGTGTGTGTGTGTGTGTGTGTGTGTCCAGTGTGTGTGTGTGTGTCTCCAGTGTGAGTGTGTGTGTGTGTGTGTGTGTGTGATCCAGTGTATGTGTGTGTGTGTGTGTTTTTGTCCAGAGTGTGTGTTTCCAGTGTGTGTGTTTCTCCAGTTGTGTGTGTGTGTGTGTGTGTGTGTGTGTCCAGTGGGAGTGTGTGTCCAGTGTGTGTGTATGTATGTGTCCAGTGTGTGTGTGTGTGTGTGTGTCCAGTGTTTGTGTGTGTGTGTGTCCAGTGTGTGTGTGTGTCCAGTGTGTGTGTGTCCAGTGTGTGTGTGTCCAGTGTGTGTGTGTGTGTCCAGTATGTGTGTGTGTTCAGTGTGTGAGTGTGTGTGTTTCCAGTGTGTGTCTGTCCAGTGTATGTCTGTCCAGTGTGTGTGTGTGTTCAGTGTGTGTGTGTCCAATGTGTATGGATGTGTGTGTCCAGTGTGTGTGTGTGTGTGTGTGAATCCAGTGTGTGTGTATGTGTGTGTGTGTGTGGATGCGTGTCCAGTGTGTGTGTGTGTCCAGTGTGTGTGTGTCCAGTGTGTGTGTGTGTCCAGTGTGTGTGTGTCCAGTGTGTGTGTGTGTGTTCAGTGTGTGTGTGTGTGTGTGTCCAGTGTGTGTGTTTGTTCAGCGTGTGTGTGTTCAGTGTGTGTGTGTATCCAGCGTGTATGTTTAGTGTGTGTGTGTCCAGTGTGTGTGTGTGTGTGTGTGTGTGTGTGTGTTCAGCGTGTGTGTGTTCAGTGTGTGTGTGTGATCAGTGTGTGTGTGTCCATTGTGTTTGTGTATCCAGTGTGTGTGTCCAGTGTGTGTGTGTGTGTGTGTGTGTCCAGTGTGTGTGTGTCCAGTGTGTGTGTGTGTGTGTCCAGTGTGTGTCCAGTGTGTGTGTATGTGTCCAGTGTGTGTGTCAGGTGTGTGTGTCCAGTGTGTGTGTCAGGTGTGTGTGTCCAGTGTGTATGTGTGTGTGTGTCCAGTGTGTGTGTGTGTGTCCAGTGTGTGTGTGTGTGTATCCAGTGTTTGTGTCCAGTGTGTGTGTGTGTCCAGTGTGTGTCCAGTGGGTGTGTGTGTGTCCAGTGTGTGTGTCAGGTGTGTGTGTCCAGTGTGTGTGTATGTGTCCAGTGTGTGTGTCAGGTGTGTGTGTCCAGTGTGTGTGTCAGGTGTGTGTGTCCAGTGTGTATGTGTGTGTGTGTCCAGTGTGTGTGTGTGTTTCCAGTGTGTGTGTGTGTGTATCCAGTGTTTGTGTCCAGTGTGTGTGTGTGTCCAGTGTGTGTCCAGTGGGTGTGTGTGTGTCCAGTGTGTGTGTGTGTGTGTGTGTCAGTGTTACCATGGTTATTATTTACAGGG